>NW_017672022.1:169457-183486 GCF_001879085.1 Nicotiana attenuata
ACTACCTTTTTACTTCCTTTTTTACTCTCATTTTCTCAAAAATCCGGCAGCATTTCGGCACTACTTGGACATTGGTTTTTCTAGTATAGGTAATTAACTCTTTACACTGCTATTTTCTCATTTTCTCTTTTTGTTTTTCCAATTTTTCCCAGATATTCAAAGCCGGTCAGCATGCGAGTCCAAAACAGATAAATGCACAAGTAGGATGCATCAGGATGGTCCATTATTCCGGGTACACCTGTCCTAGACGGACCCAACCCCTGTGTTGAGTCCCCTAAGTCAAAATGCACGTGATGCAAATAAGCGTTCCTACTAGGGATCCGTCATGAGGTCAAGTTATTCTAGGTTCAAAACCTGGGTATAGGTTCTAGACGGTGTACCCGAGCGGACAACTCGAGTCGAGGAGGGGGCTACGTACCGGGGACCCGCGGGATCGTCCGACTTAGTAACCTGTCCGGCCTCTTTCTTATTTCAAGGTATGACACTAACAGAATAGGGAGTCTCAACCAGTAAGCACATCCCCAGAGGTGAGAAGAGAAGGGTTTCGGCACAGTTTATATATACAGTTCAAATAATATCAAAGCGGTAAAGCATTTAGCACATAAGGCATGAAAACATGTAGGAAAATCAAATAAAGCCAAACATAACAATTATTCTAAGCTCGAATTCTTAAAACCTGAATCGAAGTTCTGGGTTTGTGTCCCCAGCAGAGTCGCCAGAGCTGTCACACCTCCTTTTTCGTTTACTACACCCTGTGAAGGGTATAATAAAGGAGTTTTTCCACTTAAAGGACAATCAGAACGGGATTTATTATTAAAATTCAGAGTCGCCACTTGGGAGATTAATGGTGTCCCAAGTCACCGATTGAATCCCGAACCGAGGAAATTATGACTCTGTTAACAGTCCGCGAACCAGAAATTCGAGTAAAGAATTCTGTTAACCCGGGAGAAGGTGTTAGGCACTCCCGGGTTCCGTGGTTCTAGCACGGTCGCTCAACTGTCATATTTGGCTTATTTATCTGATTTCAAAACATGTTTTAGCCTATGCTTTTTAACTTTGAACTGCTTTTATTATTATTATTTTAAGAGAATTGCAACGTTGTGAAAAGACGTCTCGAACCGCGTCACATAAATGCAACCGCGATTTTTGACACATTTCGACTTCGTTGGGATTTGATTTGGGTCACATAAATGTGCACCCGTATTTAGGAAGGTAAAATTATTTAAAATACGCGCCTAAAGTAGCTAGCGTGTTATTATCTTTGGGGAAAGCCGTGAAATTCGCTAAACGGCCCATCCCGAATTCTAAGTATTTTTATGTATACATTTGTTGAGGGCCCCGCAATTTATGTGTTTTTGTTTAGCGAGGCTCATCTCATTTATTATTTAAAGGTCCAACCTAAAAGGATTATGTTTTCCTAAATGCTAAAATTTAGTAACTTAGTGAATGTCCATCAGGGCCAGTTAGTGAGGCCCAAATTGAAGATCTCATGTTGCTAAAACTTCTGGGCCTGCCTATTGAGGGGATCAGGCCCAAGGCATGTTGCTGCACGAATTTCAGCCATGGAGCTGATTATTTCCAACTAGGCCTGGCATTTGAGCCCGGTGATACAGAAGAAGAATCCAGTTGCAAACTGTCTAAATCCTATAATTGAAACTAGCTAAGCGGACAATTTAATTCAAAGCACTTTGCAATTCGAATTTATTCTAATTTGAACGCCTATACAGACAACAGATATGTGACCAAAACGCAATCACGTTAAGTGAATAATGCTTATCTCGAGTTCAGATTCATGCAACACTGATAGATTCATAAACTTTGTGACATGAAATTCGAACAGAACCAGAATTACACACATTAACTTCTGTTTTCCAGTTAATACCTATTAACATTGGTATTGAGCCTAAATTGATTTGAATCTAGCAGTTCTAACTACGTTTATATAAGCATGAAATAGATTAGGAATCATGTTTAATATCTCATACAGTCCAAACAGTCCGTGTTATTTACAGTAAAGTACTAAAATATTAACAGTGAATGAGATCTGTAATGTGCATGCTTCAACTCATTTCATCTTAACTTGCAATCTACACTGTAATGACCTCAGGAAGTGTACCTGAAAGTAGAAATTGAATAAGAAGAACGAGAGGTCAGCAACAGCGAGCAGGTAATCAGAAGCAGCCCAGAAATACTTTGAATCAAACAGCTAGTAGATCAACCCGAAACAGCACCAAAATAACCAGAAATGAACCCAGTAAATCAACACACTCGGCAGATAACCCACAGCTAACTCGAACAAATCAGATCCAATGCGCAAGTGACTCTAGATGCTTTCAAATCTCAAATGTCGAACAGAACCAGGGAAATTCAAGTAGTTTTGGATCCTAAATAAGCTAGAGAGTTGGATTAAATGCTGGATTCGAAAATGACCTAAGGAACACTACTGTAACAATAATTTTTTTGGTTTTTTATTGCTTTTGGTTTCTTTTTTTTTGGATTTTTTTTTGAAGATTTGGAGTTTGGATTTCAAATTTCAGATCTGAAACTTGTGGACAATGAGAGGGAATTTTTAGAGGCTCCAAACTTGTTCTCTAAGGCACTATACAGTGCCTTTTATAGGCCAAATAAGGGGCAGCCCTCAAACTTTCTGTTTACACTCTTAGTCCCTCTTTATTTTCAGATTAATCCTCTATTTTTTAACTTGTTCCTCAAGTTAGTACCCTAAGTTTACTGAAATATGCACTAAAGTCTTTCTCTAGAAAATCCTGGAAAACTCTAGTGTTAACTACCATGTTCTACCCAATCCCAAATACCCAAATTATCCCTGAACTTACACTAAAATTGAACTAATTAACAATGTAACTAATCATGAAATTAAATCTAACAATTAATGGGAATCAAACAAACCTGAAACTAAAATCAAATTACAGCAGCCATAATGGATTATTTAATCGAAACAAAAATCAAACTAACAAAAAATCAAACAGAACAAAAAATTAAACCAAAAAATAAGAACTAAAACAAAACAGAATCACCAGAAACAAAAATGAATTAAAACCCTAAAATTTCTAAATCAATTAACATGAAGAACAACTAATCAAGGAGGGGAATATCACAAAAAAAAATCAAATGAGAGGACTTACTGATTTTGTTCTTTCAGTCGATTGACCTTGAAATGAGTCCCCAAATAATGTTATATGCTTGTTCTTGCCAAGAACAAACACATAACCTTATTTGGAACCCAATTCGAACCCTGGCAACCTTGAAAATTCGACTAGTTCATATCAAAACCCTAGATTTAATATTCGGAAAGTTTCAGTTGGATTTGGGAAAAATTAGTTTGGGATTTAGGTAGAGGAGGGTGAGGAGAGTATGGGGTGTGAATTTGGTGAGGTTTGGACGAGTTAGGGTTTTGGGTTGGGATTTTGATTCAATATTCGAGGAGCTGGAATGTGATTTGAAGGAAACTAAACCTAGATCTGGAAAGGGGAGGTGGAGGATCATCTATGGTGTAATTTTGGGGTTCATCGGAGAATCGCCGCCGGCGGAGGCGATTTCCGGCCGGCGGAGGACGGTGGAGAAGTGGTGGTGCTACGCCGGCGTTACAAGGAAGAGAATGGGAGGTGGTGAACGGGGGGTGGGGGGTTATTAGGACATATATATATTAAGAACCATCAGTTCCTGACCGTTAGATCAAATAACCTAGACGGTCAGGATTGATTGCAATGGAAAACGACGTCGTTTTATTGGGGAGGGGTCTGGACCGGGTTGGCTAAGGATTTGGTCTGGGTTGAATCCGGGTTTAGAGGAGGGATTGGCTTGGGCCGGTGAGTTTGGCTTGAATATTGGCCCAAAAAATAGCTGGCCTGATTTGCTCTTCTTTTTGTTTTCTTTTTAATCTTTTATTTATTCTCCTTTTCTCTTTCTTTTTATCTCATTTTCATTTGATTTTTGTTTTTGGTTAAAAGCAAGAAACAATTAAAATTAAAATTAAAAATAACAAAGACTTGAATTAAACTGAAATCAAACTAATTAATTTTCCTAAAACTAACTAAATCCCAATTTAAAAGGAAAGCTAAACAAAAATGTAAAAATGATTTTTTGTGTTATTTTTCTCTTATTTTGGTAATATTAATTAACTAATAAAACTAAAAATATAAAAATCGAATTCTAAGTGCAAATATGTCATTTTTGTATTTTCTAAGAATTATGCCCGCTAAAATGCACACAAAATGCAAACAAACACGAAATCATGCAATTAATTTCCCTAAAATTCAAATAATAAAAGAAAATTCCTAATTCTAATGAATTTTATAGGAATATTTGAGCGAGGCAAAAATCACGTGCTCACAATGTTAAATTGTTGTACTGAAGTATTAATGCTAAATATCGATAAGACCTAACACCAATGGAAATATAATTTTATTTCATACATTCTGCAAGATGAACATGTACATACACTTATTAAAACAAATTATTGAAATAAAACACTATGAGTATCCTTGATAATTGGGCACATTGGATGAACTTCCACCGGGAGCTGAATTACCACCGCTACCCAAACCAGCCGAAGGACATTTACAACAGTCGTGTCCTGTTTGCGAGCATATGCCACATTTACGAGCATAAACGGTATCACCAACATCCATTTGGTTCTGTATACGCGTTCTTTTTTGCACTTGTCGTTGACGCAAATACTCCTTGTTACATACCATTTTAAATGATTCCAGCGGCCAATAATGCTGAGCACCCACTGGCTGCAACTGTCCACTATAGGTGTTTAAGTATGCAACAACACTATATTCTTTATCAACGTACCTTGTTGCCGTGAAACCTGTATGTTGAAAGCACTTCATGGCATGTGAGCACGTCATGTGATAGATGGACCATTTCCCACAGGAGCATAACCTTCCGGCATCATTGACGGTGTGTGTATTATTCCCCCGGTTGTGATAGATAGCGGTGCGAACTTCAAAAATGTTTCGCTCGTTGCAATACTGCAAACATGAATGCCAATGTGCTCGCTTCCTGTATTCCTCAAATCTTTTCATTGGTATTGGCATAAATTCAACACCCATTTCCATCAATGACGATGCACCTCTCGCCCTTTCAACAAACCTCTCCGCCATCTGCTTGAATGTCAACCGCACCATGGCAATGACAGGCAATTCGCGTGCAGACTTCAATAACCCGTTGAAAGACTCTGACACATTTGTAGTCAGAATTCCCCATCTTCTGCCACCATCCGCATGCAAAATCCACTTGTCAAGCTCATGTCGCATCAACCACCGATAGGCTCCTTAGTCTTCCTGCCTGATCAATTCCATTCGCCTCCTGAATTTACACTCTTGGTAATCTGTTGCAGCCATCCACATTAAATCATGCAAATCCTTGTTGGGATATGCCTTATGGAAATTGGCGTTCAGGTGCCTCACACAGTAACAGTGGTAGGCATACAGTTCCTGCTAGGGGTGTTCATGGTTCGGTTTAGGTCGGTTTTTTCTTATAAAAAAACCAAGTAAGTCAGTTTTTCAAATATTGGAACCAAACCAAACTAATTAAGTCGATTTTTGTCGATTCAGTTTTTGTCGATTTTTTCCGGTTCTTTGCTTTTTTCGATTATTTATCGGGTTTTTTCTTAAATACTACCAATTGCATATTCCGGTGACTATATTTTCAACGTAACACTATCAAATCAATTGCTCTTTGAGAAATCTATCATTTACCAAGATATATTGATGTTAATTTAATCAAATAATGATGAATAATTTAAGTATTCAATTAAAAATTGATAAATTTTTAACATAAAATAAATTCGTGTACTTAGCAAAAGAAAACTAGCAATCAAACTAGAATGTAAAGACAAAGAATTAGATTATTATAATAGCAAAGAACTAGACTAAAAATACAAATGACTAATATGTACCATAAAATTTTAGATACTTTATATATATATATATATATATATATATATATATATATAGGTATAATAATAAATTTAAATAGTTACTTCTATAGTCGGTTTGGTTCGGTTATTTTTTGATTAAAACCAAAACCAAACCAAATTTGATCGGTTTTTAAAATTCAAAACCAAAACCAAACCAAACCTAAAAGTATTAGTTTTTTCGGTCGGTTTGGTTCGGTTTTCGGGTTGGTTCGGATTTTCAGATTTTTATGAACACCCCTATTTCCTGTCATGCACGCAAATTTTGTACAGAACTTAAAATACCGCCATGACGATCAGATATTAGACAAATACCTGAACGCTGTTTGACAACGTGCTCCTTCAAGTGGTTTAAAATAGTGTCTACGTCTCTTGGCTTTCTTTGGCACAAATAGCAAAAGTTAGGGGAAATATACTTCCATTAGCATCTACTGCAACGTCGATCAACAACTTAATATCATAATTTGCATAGACATGCGTGTCGTCTATGGATATTACCGACTGACAATACATAAAACCATCAATTGCTGGTTTAAATGCCCAAAACACGTATCTGAATATATACTCCGGTATTCCCAGACTCCACTCAAGCTTCCTTCAATAATAGTCTCGTGGTTAAAGTGTTGCAACGCGGCCATGTACCTGGGTAAGATGCAAAGGACTTATCCCAGTTACCATAAATAATTTAAAACGCACGTTTGCGCCCGAAAAATGCCTTTCTTTTGGTGATGGTACACCTATATTCCTGGTGGACAGATGTTATACACTATTTGATCGTGTACCTTATGGACGCTTCAATTTGTTGAATCAAGACAAGATAAATCAAGTCAATACTCAAGTTAAAATGATTCCCACTGAATGTGTCCATTTCACAATTGTGGGTGCCAATGTATTTATCAAATCCACATATTTGTTTTCTACTTCCTCGCACGCAGTATCCAATTACAACTCGCAAATAATCTACGTCAAATAACCTTGTATACATCCGGATATGACTCATGAACCTCCATCTCACGACACTCTTATGTTGTACATTCGCATAGCCCCGCTTAGGCGCGCTTTATCAGGAAAAAACATGCCCTTCGACAACACCGTTGCTCTAGATTCATCCCAAATTGATGTCCGAATTTCGTCAAGATCCCTTGTGATGACATCCATATCCGGCATATTTGGAAAATGATCAAGGTAGGTAATCTCCCTTGAATGAAACGGCATGTGGGACTCGTACACTCTTGGTCTAACGGGAGATGGAGCATGTTCCCTCGTAAAATCAGGTTCAACATTCTCTTCCTCCTCCTCATCACCCTCATCAGGGAAGGGTGTGTCATACCAGACTCATCAGCATTGTTATCATAATCACCATTCTCTTCCTGACTCTGCGCATCTGCCAGATCCCGATTAAATATGTCGTCTTCGGGAAATTGCGTAAGGACAGGACCTTCAAGTTGCTCGTTTTCACTGCACAACCAATAAATTAACGAATCTCTCAAATTAATCCTAACTTTACACAGAGCTTTATCACTTCACTTACAAATCATAGTATGTTGATATCCCATGATGGACATTATCATGTTGATGATGACTCCTGGATGAACCACCATGATCCAACACACACAAACTAGGCATATTTCAACTGGGCATTGGTTCATAACTTGTAAAATTCATATCTGGCCGGTACCCACTGTGGAATATATGAGTGTTAATACAAATTCCATACATAAAAATAAGCATCGTAACACAAAGAAAAATTGAAGTTTACCACTCGGCTTGTTGATTATGTAAACTAGGGGAGAAATTATTTTCTCGTTCCTCATTAGCCCATGGAGATAAGTTTAGATCAGGTCGATCTCTTTCACTCGGAACCCGTTCAGCTAAAACTGCTCCAAAATAACCACTAGATGATTGAGGGATATCCCTACTTTTTGGAACCTCATTATTGCAAACGGCTTCAGCCTTGACGTATATTTTAAACATTTTTATCACAAAAAATTCCCGGTATTCATCCGGAGTCCTCAAAAAATATCTCAGAGTTTCATCATCTTTGAGATTAAACTCAGTATAACAAGCAACCCCTTGCGGAGTGACAGAATACGGATATCTTTCGGTTACTTTAATACTCACCGAACATTTGCTCACACTCATTTTTTTTTACATAACAACGATACCAATGTATCGTACTCCATTGTAAGTGGAAACTCAACATGACACTGTGGGAAACAAATATAGCTTACTGTGTTATTCGCCACCATAACCTCACCCCCCCAATATAATGAAACCCTAATTCTTCTCTCTTCAGACATTATGACAAAATGCAAAATAACTTAACGAACTAATATTTCAGAAGACTTGAAAATATTTATGAATGGATTTTTACAAAATCGTGAACCTCTTTAAATAAGGCAAAAACCAGTCCGGGGGTACAATTATTTGAAGTATAGCGCCTTAAATATGGGCTCTATACCCAGTTGAATTGTTGTTATGTTAGTTAAGCCCAGAGGAATCATTGGTGGGCCCACATAATATATATAGCGCCTTATATTAGGGCGCTATACCTTAACGGACAAACAACCGTGCCCAGTTTTTTGTCCACACATTTTGATTTTTTGAGTCCAAAAGAATCACATTTTGGTTCTGGACTCCTACGTGCAGTCTATTGTAGCTGTTCACATACTTGTTATAGGCATATTTTCCAATTATTTCACTTCAAATAGCGCATCTCGGGATCTTTTATTTTGATTACTATTTGAAATATATTGACTCAGCCTATTTTGCAAATAATTATCAGTTCATATCCATTCTATATATCCATATATAAAGAGTAAAGGTTGCAGTAGCTATTATAATATAGGTATGTTTGAATGTTTGATAAACTAAAGAACAGTGTAAGGGGATACAAAGATTAATATAACCTGCTTTATAAGCTTGGAATATTGAGATATAGTTTATTGGTTTGATTGAATTTTTGAAATTTGCTCCTTGTACTGTAATTTCAATCTGTATTTCCTTTTTAATACTAACCAGGGGCGGAGCACAGAGGCGGATCTAGGATTTGAAGGTGAATTTCTTTTATTGTATACCTTGTAATGACTAATATGAAATTTGTTAGGAATGTTTATTCGATTTTTTAAATAAGGAATCATACCTTAATTATAACAACACAAGTAAAATCAACATTTTCACTAGGAAATTACATCTTTTTTTATATATTAAAAATAAATTTACACAAGATAACATCTTCAATAAGTGAGTTACATCAAGCAGAATAAGAAATTTTTTAAAAATATCTTCAATAGATAAATTATACCTCACAAGTATAGAATTAAATAAACTAGAAGTACGTACTCCAAAATCAAAATCATAAATCTCATATTTTTTAAGCAACACTTATGAAATTTTTGTCATAATTTAATAATAAAGAGATTTAAATTATATTTAATAACCATAAAATAACACAAATTTTTATGATATAATAAAAAAGATGATTTTTTTTATCTCAATCGAAAATATAAAAGAAGAAAACTCATAAATTTGAGATTAAGAGGAATGCTTATTTTTGTAGAATTTTATAATGTTGGAGTATTTTTTTCGATTGTTGTTGTTAGAGACCACATATAAATAATAGAATAAAGAAAAGAAAATACAAAAAATAATGAAACGATAAATAGAAAATTGAGAGGTAGCCAAAAGGGAAAATAATTGGGAAAAAAAGAAATAAAAAGCATACGAAAAGGGAAAGGCGGACAAGGTTCAGGATAATTTCTGATAAACGGCCAAAAATGCATATTTTTCGGTATAATTTCATCTCATAACTTGTATAGTTATGGTAGGTTACATGAGTTTTTATAGTGAATTATGATCATTACGTGCATTCTTATGTGTATGAGCAACGAAAAGTGAGCAAAAGAAGTTTATTCGGGACCAAAAGACAAAAGAAGAACTTTGCTCGTCCATCCTCGCATACACACGAGAGAGTGAACGAGCTAGCTGGGGAAAAGCTTGAGAAAAAACAACAGATTATGACAAAAACGCATGGAAGAACTTTGCTCGTTCACTCTCGTGTGCGCAAAGAACTTTGCTCATTCACTCTTGCGTGCGCACGAGAGAGTGAACGAGCTAACTGAAAAGGCTGTTCCGAATTTGGCTTGTATTATTTCGCCATAATCAAACCCTACCCCATATAAATAGTCCATAAACTCACTTTTGAAAGGGAGAGACGTTTTTGGAGAGGGGATTCGACCCAAGGAGGCAGGAACACGCTAGGAGCAAGGCGGAGAATTCTTCTACGAGTTTTTCACTTCCTTCTTCTTATTTTCATTATTGGTTATGTATTCTAGTATTGTAATTTTGTATACTATTATGAATAGCTAATTTGTTATCTAGGATTTGATGAAACCTTTTGTAGGATAAATTCTTGTGACGTTTTTATATGATTGAGCAATTGGATTTCTCTACTTGTTCAACTATGTGTTTATTGCTGTTGATTGAATGGCCATCAATTGGCTGTGCCTCTTTAGTGTGTATATTGCTCGAGAGAGAGTACGCATTTAGGTAGTTGTTGAACAACATCACTCTTAACGTATGTGAGATCAATACGGAGGGTTTAAAGGCGGGACTAGAGATAACGAAACCTTGATGCGATCATAGTGAGTGGTGAATTAGTGCCAACTAGCGTAGTTCGAGAGAATACGTCTAGTAAATTGTGGTAGTTTCTCGAGAGAGAGCTACGGCACCCAAAGTACTCACGATCGATAGAGAATACTCAGGCAAGATTATAGAAGACGCAGTGGGAAGGATTTCGACAATTGGTAAAATCGTAAATCTAGACCTCCTTAATTTAGTCTCCAACCGTTAATATCTTTAGTTATTAATTTACTATTTTAATTTTGTTAGTTAATTAGTTTGACATAAGAATCTTAATATTTATAACTTAGAAACTATTCGAGCTTGACTTCTTAGTGATATTGAACAGTTGTAGCTGAGCCTTAGTTCTCTGTGTGATTCGACTCCAGACTTTTAGACCAGATTATATTTGCAGCGACCGCTTATCCTTTTTAGGACTAGAGTTGGGCGTGATCAATTTCCAACTTGAGTTTTACACACGAGAAAAGCTTTCAAAAAGATCTACCAGTCATGACACCTTTGTCTAATTTACAACTGCGGGTGGTAGGATCAAATATTCAACCTAATTTAAAAAAAATTCAACATAGGTATATAAATTTTTTATCATCTTAGCGGGTGCCATGCTACCCCATTGTAAAGGGGTGGATCCGCCCCTGGCGGAGCCATAGTGTGAGTTGCGGGTTCGGTAAAACCAAATAGCTTTTCTTCAAACCTTGTATTTATATTAAGAAATCTAATGAATATGTACAAATTATTTATTTAGTGCCTAATATTTTAAAATATTTTTAATCCTGAACTCATAAGGTTCAAAATAACCCGCCTCTTAATCAACTCATACTATTCTCAATGCTTGAGGAACAACAACAATAATTCAGTAAAATCTCACTAGTCGAGCCTGAAAAAGGTAGTGTGTATGCAGACCTTACTCCTACCCGGAAGGATAGCGAGAACTTTTCCGATAGACCCGGCTTGAGGAAATGAAGAGAAAATATAATGGAGGAACGAAATCCAATGAAGATTGCGTGTGCTTGCTTAATTTTGCCTGGACGTGGAGTGAGAGTTTTCAAATTTGGGTTTGCCTTTGACAAGTTTGGTTCTTATTTTGGATCTGGCGGATAAGTCAAAATATGGCCAATGTGCTAGGTGGCAGTGGCATGGCATTCAGGGACGGATCCGGGCTCTTTAGTTTCGGGTTCATCTGAACCTATACTTTCGACGGGAATTACAAATTTATTTATAAATATTTACTAATATTTCAACAATCGTAGATATGAACTCGTAAATTTAAAATATAATAAGTTAAATGATATAAATCTTAAAGATTGAATCCGTAAAATTTAAGTTTTGCATCGACCAATGATGGCATTGATAATTTATTACAGAAGTCATAGCGTTTTTCTTCCCACAACTTGGCTAAATGAACATCGGACATCATTGTCAAATAATTATTCTCCTATCTGCCAACTAAAATTGTTACATTTTACCACCGTTTGATTGGACATAAACAGAGTTTTTCATTTTATTCTCAGTGACAGTGACAAGAGTTTTAAACCTTTTTTTTCTCCAAACCAGAATTTTCCCTCTTTCTTGTTTTTGGTAATTTAAATCCATTTATGATTTTTTTCCGGCTAGTGATGATATTCGGGTCAGCTTCTGCGTACTTCAACATCATACGTGTTACATGATATAGCAAATTCATTATTATAAAAAGAAAGATTATATATTCCCATTGTTTCAATTTAGTTGTTTGGATAAGGTTTTACATAAATTTTAAGAAAAAATTAATTGTGTAATTTGACTAATATATTTTCCTGTTAATTCGTTAATCTTTGTCTATTTATATGCCTATTAATTATAGGAATAATTAATGCTAAGGGCAAAGTTAGAAAAAATTAATTAATTCTCTCTTAATTTTTAAATTGGCAAGTGTTTGAAAATAATTACTTTTAGTATACATGACAAATAAAGTATTCAAATAATTGGTGACCAAATGCAATGTACCAGAAGTTTCTCACTTATTTATTCAACCTTTAGTTTCCCCCCAAATATAGCACAACCTTCAGTTAAACCCAGAAATAGAATTACTTTTTGTTTTTTTTTTAAAGTAAAAAGATATTTTCGTATATTATTTTTATATTTGATGACTCATTATTGATTGGAGTTGTGTCATCACTGAGTGGTCAACCTTATCAATTTCTCTTTCTTTTGCTTCTCTCATTTCTTTCTTTCTATATTTGCAGCTTCAATCTTTTTCTTTCAACTTTTGCATAAATGGCCATATTCTAACGCATATACTAAAACTTTGAGACAGAAAGAGAAAGGTGCTTTTTATTTTATTTATTTTATATTAGTTTGATTCCAAAGTTATTGAAGAATCATATAAATGGCCATGATTTCTCGTTTGCTTCGATCCACGGTTAAAGCAGCTATCACCGCCCAGGTTTGTTTTTTTAACGTTTATTAATTATGAAATTCCGTTTTTTTTCAAGCTTTATTTTATGTATTAGTTTTCTTGTGTAAAGTTAATGTGTTTCTTTTTTGTTATGTGTTTTTGACATTTCTCGTGGATTTGTTTTGAGTTGAAAGTGGCTAAAAGTTTTATTTTTGATTTTATACTGAAGTTTGTTGGCCAGAGAATGAGACAGCCGAGGTTGATTTTGTCTGACAGAGAATGCTAATACCGAGCTTCATTTTGTCTTTTCTCATTCACAGATTACATTAACGAGAAGAAAAATTGATCTGGAAATACTCTGTTATCAAAAAAAAAAAAACGAGTAGGGGGGTGGGTGGTGGGGTGGGGGTGGGGGTGGGGGGGGCTGCATCTGCTCAAATATAAGCTTAGCTTTTTGGAATTAGAACTGATTGATACATTCAATTTTACATTTGTAGTATGATTTTAGGAGCTGTCATCAAGTCACTGTTTTCTGGTTCGTCTTTGTTTTCTACTTGGAAATTCAGCCCTTTTAGTCTTTCTTATCTTCTTCATATTTAGGATGATCTTAGATGGGGAGCCTTGACGTCAGAGGTGTATCTAGAATATCTAGTACATGGGTGCACTACTAAAAAGCGGAGTAAAAAATGTATCAAGTGGGAATTGATCCCTATACATCTTGATAAATAACTAAACCTTCAACCAAGTGCACCTTTCAAACTTTTCGGAGCGTAGTTGCCGACAGTCAGTATTATACTACCAATTTTAGAAAATATGTACATAAAATTTCTAATTTTATGGAAAGACCATGGGTTCACGTGCCCCATAACTTTACCTATAAATCCAGCCCTGCTTGACGTAACCGGTCAAGTTGCTTCTATGTGACCAGGAGGTCATGGGTTCAAGCCGTGGAAACAGCCTCTTGCAGAAATGTAGGTTAAGGCTGCATACAATAGACCTTGTGGTCTGACCCTTTCCCGGGCCCCGCACATAGTGAGAGTTTAGTGCACCGGGCTGCCCTCCCCCCCCTCCCT
>NW_017672022.1:183506-225725 GCF_001879085.1 Nicotiana attenuata
CCACATAGTGAGAGTTTAGTGCACCGGGCTCGCCTCACCCCCCCCCCCCCTTTTTTTTTTGTCTTCTAGCCTTGGCTTCATCACCTTCTGCTGAAGAATAGTGAAACTAATCAGAGGGCATCAGATTGTGGACAAACCAAAAGATCAATAAACTCTTTCATGGTGTTTGTTTGACTGTCTCTTGAACAGCCTGTTGCTTAATGTAAAACATTCAACTATTATATACAACTGAGCAGTGGCTGTCGAAATTGCATTTGGAGCATCACCATCTATTGATGCACATATTGGTGGATTGTCCAAGCAAGAGCCTTGGCTTTACAATAGACGTGAGAAATCAAGGAAAAAGAATGTATTAGACAGAGGAATTTTTCATTCAATCATTTTTTAAGAATTTATAGTCTGCACTATGCAGAGACTGTTATGCCAAAATGTAATGTTGGATAACACGGGAATGAAGATTCCTGAGGCACTTTTCTGGTGTTTTTAACTTCATTTTCTGCTATAATATTTTTTTATAAGTATGATTTTATTGATGTATAGGGGAAAACCCTGGTAAGAGCTATACAAAAGGTAAAGATCCTTACACAAAAATAGATTTAGCACTGTGCAGGGGCTAAATCTCTTAGACTTGTTCTTAGATGTAAGATTTCGAAGACTAAGTAAATTTAGTTCCATGAAGCAGTATTGTTTTTGTTTTCGACTTGCCATTATGCTGTTTCTGTTCTAATTAATCTGGCTTTGTAGGGTGGTTTCCATGCAAAACATATTCCAGCTGTCAGCAGTTTGCAGGAGCATATAGTTCGGAATTCAACACAGGCAAGATATAATAGTACACAGGCATCTTTGCAAAATGATATTCCATCAACCGATAATAGAGGGTAAATTCTGTTTCTCTTTTTTACCACTTGATTTTCAATTTTCACCTCCCATGTCTATGGACAGTCATTACCAATTTAACTTGGCATTTTTTCAGTATATCTCTGATTATATTTCACTCAGTTGACATATAAGGCGTGCACCTACAAGTACATATATTTTTCATTAACCAATACATCTCCACTTTTGCAGGTTTAAGGGTCATGATATGTTGGCACCCTTCACTGCTGGGTGGCAAAGTAGTGATGTGGATCCTTTGATTATTGAGAAGTCTGAGGTTAGATTTATGGTTACTTTGGGTGTCTAACTTGAGAAAACTTTTTCTTTCCTTATTAATTTTTAAAATCTGTCATAGGGATCCTATGTCTATGACATAAAAGGGAGAAAGTATCTTGATACTCTAGCTGGTTTGTGGTGCACAGCGTTAGGTACGTAAGATCCCTTTTATTAAGTCTTTGGTGTGCACTTCTTTCTCCAATGTTTTAACATGTATATATTTCAAGTAAGTTTTGCTGTTTGGTTAACTCTCCAGCCAGACATTGACAAGCTTAAGTTTTCACTCATTATGCCAGAAATTTTTCTTACACTATTTAACTGCTAATTCTTTTCGGTAATGAGAATAAGTAATTGCATCATGATCATAACATCCAAGCAATTTGTTTTAAATTGATGTTTAACTCCATTAATGAAAATGTTCTGCATCTTTAGTTTGTTTTGTAGTCAACGTTTACTCTGTTATCCATATTTTGTTGGATTTGAAATGTGTTGGAGGATGACAGCTTGAATCATATTGTAAGGTTACCATTGAGGAAAACTCGTAACTGTTTTAATCTTGGTAAAAGCTGTTTTTTCACTCTCCAAGTATAAGAAAATAGTTTACGGGCCTCACTGGATTTAATTAGTCTGAGTTGTTTAGATTTATGAATTTTAAGTGATAATTATAGTTCCATACGTCCATTCTGTGGAATGGACTTTCCATCCTTTCAGAAAATTGTGTTAGGGCTATTCGTGTTTCATATTTGTGATGCAGCTCTATGTTTGTCAGATTGCTACAGTTAACTGGATATTTGTTTTTAAATCTCTTAAATTTTTATCTTGGGAAATACTCGACAACAATATATTCAGCTGGAAGACCGTTATCCAGTCTACTCAATGTATTAGTTGTAGAAGTCGTTGCTCCATGCTGCAAATTAATTTTCTAAAGAAAGTGGGAAGATCTATCATTGCTGTACAATTGCAACAAGTATGCCATATTATATCTCTACTGCTGAATGTGTCACATGTTTAAACTGTGATAGTCTAGTGGACGGTCCAAAAAATGGAGAGGCCTCAGAAGGGCCTTGGACTTTTATGTGATTGCTCAAGTATGCTTAAACAGAAACGGTTTAGAACTTGTTATTAGACAATGGCTAATTCTTGACAACTATGGAACTTTGTAATGAGTTTCTATTTATGATGTATCTGGAACATGTCTACACTGTTTTAAACAACTTAAATATTCTTGTAGGGGGAAACGAGCCTCGCCTTGTTGATGCTGCCACTAAGCAATTGAACACATTGCCCTTTTACCATTCATTTTGGAACCGTACTACAAAACCTTCTTTGGTATGGCAAACACTGAACAGTGTCCTTGCATGGAAAGGGAAAATGATGTCAGAATTTGGTTTTGAAGTTTTACTTGGATCACAGGCTGATTGCATTTTGAAATATACAGGATCTTGCGAAGGAGCTTCTGGATATGTTTACTGCAAATAAAATGGCAAAAGCATTTTTTACAAATAGCGGATCAGAAGCCAATGATACCCAGGTTTTGCTTATTGCCTTCAAACACTTAATTATATAATCTAGCTGCAGCTCAGGTTTTATCTTAAAGCACTCGCTAACCATCAGAACAGTCCGTATTCTTGGGGATAGTGAAAGAGCATTGGACATATTTGTTTATTTATTTGCATGTGACAGTTATGTAAACTTCAATGAAAATGAATACAATCGTTGCCTTGGGATTTTCTTTTTTGTGTAGAAGTGTGATAACCAATGGCAGGATTTTATCTGAAGAAGTATATGAGCATAATATGTAGCTTTTTACCCTTGTACCTCAACTGTAGGTGAAACTGGTATGGTATTACAACAATGCTCTTGGAAGGCCAAACAAAAAGAAATTTATAGCTCGAGCAAAAGCGTAATCTGAGACCTCAACTGTTTATTCTTTTTTGGTTTTCTGTTCCTTTTTTCCTTAAGCTTACATAATGTTTTTGCTCATTCGTTGTACAGATATCACGGTTCAACTCTTATTTCTGCCAGTCTCACTGGGTAATATAATAAACACTATTAGAAATCAAATCGCTGAGATTTGTGTTTGTGTTTTTAAGTATCTGTTTGGCTAATACTTTCTTTTGCAGTCTTCCTGCACTGCATCAAAAATTTGATCTTCCTGCTCCATTTGTACTGCACACTGACTGCCCTCATTATTGGCGCTATCATCTGCCAGGTTATTACTTATTCTTACTGGCTCTTAGGTTTGTCCTGTTCTTATGACGTAATATACCATTTGTGTTGAAATGTATCGGCCAGGTGAGACGGAGGAGGAGTTCTCAACCAGGTTGGCTAAAAATCTGGAAGATCTTGTTCTCAAAGAGGGGCCTGAAACAGTAACTTCTGTCAACTTTAACTCACTGCTGCTCAGTTTCTGCATTGAGGGTAATTTATGCTGATTAATTTACTTTTTCACCTCAGATAGCTGCTTTCATTGCTGAACCAGTCATGGGGGCAGGCGGTGTCATACCTCCTCCAGCAACTTATTTTGACAAGGTAGTTTTTTTTTGCCCTTTTGTCTGTTCCTTTTCATTCTTGTGGGAGGAAGCTATATTGTTATTGAATTGCTAGTTTTTCGCATTACTACTTAAAATGTGGCATGCAATGCTCAATCTAGGATGTAAGAGTTCTTCTATTGTGTGATTCTGAAGAATGAAGGCAATCAGCTATTTATTCCTTGCAGTTTTTGCAGTTATATAATTTAATTCCTACAGATTATGCTTATATACAATTGAAACAGCAATTTCTCCCTTTCTTTTATAGATCCAAGCTGTGGTGAAGAAATATGACATTCTTTTCATAGCGGATGAGGTCATCTGTGCCTTTGGGAGGCTTGGAACAATGTTTGGCTGTGACAAGTATAACATCAAGCCCGATCTTGTCTCCCTAGCCAAGGTAGATTAAACAACATCCTATCTCGGCTATCCCAACTTATATCTGGATTATAAATTTTCTTTCCTGAATTGTTTTTCAGGCTCTTTCTTCTGCATATATGCCAATTGGAGCTGTCCTTGTAAGCCCTGAAGTTTCTGATGTAATATATGCTCAAAGCAATAAACTTGGTGAGCTTACTATTAGGTTGATAGCATAACAAATCATTTGTCTGTTAGCCAAAGCACTGAAATTTTTTCTGGAACTAGGTTCCTTTTCTCATGGATTCACTTATTCTGGGCATCCTGTGTCATGCGCGGTGGCATTGGAAGCTCTTAAGATCTACAAGTGCGTATGCTTCAAATTGTCTTTCAACTTCCTTCTTTCCAGTTTTGGATTGTATGAACATGTGCTTCTAATTTGTTACCGTTATTTGCAACTTGCATACGACTTATCTGCTAGTACGGTCTGCTTATTGTAGCATTATGATTGCTAATAACTCTTCACTTTAGTACATAGACAATGGGCTTGATAATCAAGAATTATGTTAAAATTGTACTTCCCCAGTTTAGTTATTGTACTTAGCTAGTGCTAAAGCTCTGAAACTGTTCAAATTATTTCAGGGAACGAAATATGGTTGAGAAAGTAAATAGAATATCCCCAAAGTTCCAAGAAGGTCTGAAGGCGTTTTCTGACAGTCCCATAGTCGGAGAGGTAGAGTTAATCACTTGTATAAAGGTTGTGCCAAAACTTCCTAACGATTAGTTATTTATTCGCTTCCCTCTTACTTTTCTGTAGATTAGGGGAACTGGTTTGATCCTCGCAACGGAGTTTGCGGATAACAAATCTCCTAATGATCCTTTCCCTCCTGAATGGGGTATGTAATTTCTTCATAACCAAACGAAGGTCTCATTAAACTCTTAGCTCATTCAAACTGCTCATTGATGCTCAGGTATTGGTGCATATTTTGGAGCACAGTGTGAGAAGAATGGTATGTTGGTACGTGTTGCTGGTGATACCATAATGATGTCTCCACCATTTATAGTGACTCCGGAAGAAGTTGATGAGGTATGTTTATGCCTTGTATTTAATATAAATTTGTGTGTGTGTGTCTCTGGTCGATAGCTTCGCTGATGATGTTGCAGCTGCCTTTCTCTGTTAATGTTTCTTATCTTGTTGTAAATCTAAACCATCTCATGAAATCTGAAAAGCTGTAAAACCATTCTCCTTTGTGCAGTTGATTAGCATCTATGGGAAAGCATTAAAGGAAACTGAAAAAAGGGTGGAAGAACTCAAGTCTCAGAAGTAATAGTTGACAGAAAAAGCTTGATGATGGCGAAAAAAACACATATACAAGCATAATTAAAACCAAAATATCTTGGCTATACTGTAAATGTCCAGAATGAATGAAGTAAGAAATGTAATTTTAAGTCCAAGTTGCTCTTCTCTTCTCTTTCTTTGGATTGTAATTTTGTTTGCAGTAAAATTCCAGCTTTTGATCCATAAATGAAGATGGCTATCCCTTTCACCAGTTGTCATTCAAGATACTGTATTACAAAACTTTCCCAAGGTAGTTTGCATCAAATGCGGCCAAGTATTATCGTAATTTTAATACATATGCTTGTTAACTTTTTGAGTTTTATATGTTCGAGCTTGTATGTTGAGTAATTGACATAAAGTAAGTTAACATAAATAAAATTTATAACAATAATATCTCATGATATTACCTATTAAATAATCGTTTATAGGATAAGTTTTTTGTGTGTTCTGGTCGACATAAATAAGATATCATCTGAATGAGTTGATAAAGTTGGATAATGAAATGTGAGTGGCCCAAACTTCACTTGTTATCAAGAGTCGTCCCAATCTTGTGGACATTAATTAATGGGAAATTTTCATAAAGCACTATCTTTTAGTAGTAATTAGCCATCTATAGATACCATTTGCTATATTACGGATTATAGATACCTTTTATGTGGTTATAAGTTGTATTTGATGTATTTAAGCTATTGTATTCATGAATACAGTAGTAAAAATAGGCGTGAATCAGGGAAGTCCCGCTAATCAGTTGTTGTATTCGAGTGTATTCGACTGTATTCATGGAGTGAAACATGATGTGATTACAGGTGGATAAATTATTGTATTCGACTGTATTCACGGCGTGAAATAGGGGATTGCACTGTTTTTAAAACGGAAAGTGAATCAATTAATATAATAGACTCCTAATATAACTCAACAAACTGAATTATAACATAGAAATTTTGTATTTTCAGTTATAAAAAAGATTCTCAACCGAAAAATACCCCATAAACATAGCAATCTTCAGAGAAATTATATAATACATACAAATTTTGTATTTTAAGTTAAAAAGATTCTCAACCGAAAAATACCCCACAAACATAGCAATCTTCAGAGAAATTATATAATACATCTGAATACATAAATTATATTAATTAAAAAAAATTTATGAATACATTCATCGCATATAGTGAGACAGTGAATACGATGAAATACATAGAATACAGCGGGATACATTGAAATACAATGAAAAAAAACAGAGAATACAATAAAATACATGGAATATAGCGAGATACATTGAATTACAATTAAAAAAAAGATAACGAATACAATGAAATACATGAAAATACAGCGTAATACGTTGAAATTACATTGAAATTACATTGAAATATATTAAAAGAAATGTTCTTCTTCATCGCGAAAGATAAAGTTGTGGCGTGGATGTCACGTGAAATTGCTCTGGATTGATGAAGTTGATTTGAAACTGAATCAAGGGAAGACAAATCAGATGGACTACCAAGAGAAGTATATGTCAAGACCTCAACAAAATGTGCAGCAACCATTAGAAAATTCACTCAAATGCACGACTCACTGTATATATGTCTCGGATTTGGGCAAAAGGAAGAGTTTAGTCTTGATGAGGGCACAATACGACACTTGCAGGTGTATGTATCTGATTAAAACTGATGCAGAATGGTGCTCTAGGACTTCAACAAATTTGTAGAAAAGACTTGATTTTTCCACGGCAATTCATATGCTGAAGTATTCATATTCCACGGAATTTGCATAAGATCTGGAATTGACACATTCCGTCATTGGCACTAAAACAGCCGTCGCAGCCGGCGAAGATAAATCCACAAATCCTCCTTCCCCATGCTTCTGCTTCACTACCCCAAGAGTCATCTGTGAAAATTGCTCCTCAAAATTTCCACCCTTTTGATTCTCCTCAACATGAACCTTTATCGGCGGTAAATTCATAGAAGACATAGACACAAACTGTTTGGAATCTTTCATACTTGCACATAATATAACCAATAAAGTGTTTGGTTACCTTTTGAATCTTTCATACTTTGCACAAATCCGGTGGAAGGAGGAGGAGATCAGAAATTTTAATGGGATGGGGGAAGAGATGAGATGTATCAAAGTAGAGAGAGAAAGAAAATAGTGTAACTGATTAGCGTATTTAGTGGCTTAGGGCTAGGAGGTAATCAAAATTAAATATTTTGCTATAAACCTTAAAAGGTATCTATAGAATATAATTTTTTCAAAATGGTATTTATTTAAAATAAATAAGGTGTTAACCTTTGCTATAGGAGGTAAAAATTCCTTAATTATATGGGAATCTTATATAAATGTCCCAAATAAGTTTCAACTTACCAACTTTAGTCATTAATCATAGATTTACCAAACTAGCCAAGCACATATAAAAATTGAAAACTCAAATAAATAAGGTTCTTTCTCTCCATGGATCACACTCAAATATCTCATTCCATATTTTTAAGCGTGATCAACAACATTAGATGCAAGACGGAAGGAAAATTTCATGGATGAGGTAGCAAACAAGGTGATGAAATACAAAAAATATATATACAAGATTCTAAAAATCTAAGAAAAAGGGATTTTTTTCAATGGGTATGGTTGAAATTCATTGAAAACATATAGATGAGTCAATATACAAGTTTTGAAGAAGATAGGAGGTGATTTGGATTGATTTGGTATCAAAATTCGTAGTTAAAATTGAGTTCAAAAATTCTTCTGCGACACATGTATCACGCATATATTACACATACATGCATACATGGATAGACACGAGATACACATTTGATACAAATATATTACATATGTGATAGAAAATGATACACAGTGTGATACACATATAATTTTTTTCATGTGTCATCTTTTACTTCAAATTTTCAATTCAAACCACCTCAAAGCTCCGCCATATCATCCCAAAACTAAGATTCAAACTCTTTAAGATGTACCCAATCTATTCTAATAATACCCACACAAAAGAAAGCAAAAATTTGACCTTGTTTTGGCTACAAATAGGTGATTGACTAATATTAGTAATGTTTGGCTAATATTAGTAATATTTAATAAACGACCAATTTATGTAGTAAACTACTTATAAATAGGTATAGTTGGTAGTTTTCATGATTATTTTCTCTAACTATTACATGGGTAAACAATTTTTAGTGCAATACTCGTAAGGTGACAAACTAAGCAATAGACCTTCAAAAGACCATACAAATTCGTAATCAAGGAATCATATTTTTGGAATCACTGTCATCGTGCTGCTTCGAATTGGTTTTGGCATTAATCTTGGAAGGATTTAGTTCATATATTTCACACTATACTTTATTTTAACTTGTGGTAATAGGTAATTCTTGATCATTTCTTTTACTAGTCTTCACGGATTGTCATAAATATATTGTCTTATTTTATTTTGCAAGTGACATGTAATTACTTTTATGTGACCTGATAAATTAGAGCGCTATTATACTATCATATATAGAAGTTAAACTCTTAAAAAGTTGTGTCATGGATTAGTTTTTGAGAAAAATTTGAAACATATTTGTAGCATTTTTTAGAAACTCCCCTTCTCGAAAAGTAAACTAACTTGAGAAGCTTAGTCTCTTCCTTATGGGCCAAGATCTTAACCTAAATAGTCGTCAATTTAATCACTTAAATTAGAAATAATTAATAAATATATAAAATAATATAATGATATATAATCAATGCATAATTTATATATATCGGCTATAAAAAAAGAGTAAATATTGAATTCAGTCGATTATTTATGTGATCTCATTTCAAATGCAAGTGATTGTTTGAAAGTGAAGCGTAAAAGGCAAAAAGGGAAGGATTGTGTAGCATGCCTCGACAGCTTGGCCCTAACATTTTATTGACTTACTTGTATGGGTCAAAATCTTGCCGAGGAAGTTGGGCGTGGGAAGATCGTAACATAAAGAGATTGTGTTCCGATTTGGGCGGATAGGACGAGGTCGACCAAAGCCCAACAACGAGCAGTCGCTGAGCGAGCCGTAAAGGTCGAGGTCGAGTAGCGAAGAGCAGGAATAATGGGTAGTGTAGTGTTGGAACTAGTGACGGGAATATTCTAGTGACAGGAATATTCTCCCGGATATTCCCCTTGTTGTACTTTTTAGGGTTTCTAGAGAATATCCCATATAAATAGAAAGGCAGAGAGAAGAAAAGGGGACACATGAGATTGAATCAGAGAAAACTATTGTAAGAAGTTGACCTTTGAGAGAAAATAAAAAGTTCACCTTTTCATAGTGATTGCTTTTATCCATTATTCTCCCCCTTTCATTCACGCGATCCAAGAAAGCATTGTTCATATTCTTGTCACTGCCACATCTCATTGTCAGAAGGAAGAATCTTACACCTCATTTGATATTTGGGTGAATTGTTCTTCCTATTTACATTTATTGTCATCTCCCATATTTATTGCTCATCATTCATTCTTCATTTATTCTCTAAAGTGTGCATTTAATGATTGAATACACGACTTTGAGCATTAGGTAAACGGTATCACCCAAACTCTAATTTAGATCTGGAAATTATTATGCTTGACTAGGATTCACCTTTCACCTCAGTTATCATTTAATTAGTTAAACAAAGAGTATTACACTTTTTGGTCAAACAATTTGGCGCCGTCTGTGGGGACTAGTCAAAATCATAGTCTTTCTAGATCTACAAAAACACACCGATAGCAAAGTACAAAATTTTCTTTCCCCTACTTGCATAATCTAACATGGCAAGAAATGGAGAAGAAAGACTAAAAGCAGTGGCATGCCTTACTACTAATCTCCTAAATACCATCAATGAAGCTCACGGAAAAGACGAGGAGAACGTGACACTGAGCGCCTCACCCAGGCGAAGTGATTCACCCCTTCATGGCAGCGTTACCGCTTCCCATGGAAGGGGAGCCTCCACGTCCACCGCGGAAGAAGCACCACCAGCAGTAAAAAAGCTACTAGAAGCATGGGTAACACGTACACTAAATATTATACTCTACCAACCCGCTCAGATGGCGAGCAGAGAAGGCGTGCGAATCGACATCGCCACAACAACCAATGAGGAACATGCCCAACCTCCCTCGACAGGTATCACTCACCCTGCTCACCCTGTTAATGATGCAGGTAACGACGCCCTCGCTTCCATTCTTAGAAAAATGGAGGAGATGGAGAACGAGAACGAGAACAAAGCACTCCGCGACCAAATGAGGGAGCATCAAGAAAGGGTAGATAAGATACCGGGCGCCCCAAAACTCCTACCAAAACGGGACGCCGGCCGGTTTATGGAACAACCATATAGCGACGAGGCCACACCACATGCTATACCAAAAACTTTCAGAATGCCGCCATACTTGAAAATATACGGCGGCACGACGGACCCAGAGGATCACGTGACCCACTATGTCACTGTAGTGAAAGGCAACGACCTTGCAAAAGAACAAGTATCATCCATACTGCTGAAGAAGTTTGGAGAGACCCTAACCGGCGGGGCCCTGACTTGGTACTCGCAGTTACCTGTGCGCTCCATAGAAACGTTCGAAGAAATGGCCGACAAGTTCGTCACCGCACATGCCGGGGCCAAGCAAGAGGAGGCAAGGGTGAACGACATATTCTCCATCAAGCAATCTCCTGGCGAGGGACTCGGGGACTTCCTCGCCCGGTTCAACCGTGTAAGAATGAATCTTCCGAACTTATATGAAGGAATGGCGATGGCTGCTTTTTAGAATGGGCTGAGCAGAAGTGGGTCGCGGGTGACCAAAAAGTTGCTAAACCGACTCATGAAATACCCTCCAACCACTTGGGATGAGATACACAATGCCTATTGTGCCGAGGTAAGAGCCGACGAGCATGATCTCAACGGGCCTACTGAACGCCTGACCTCGGTCCAAATGGAGTCTAGGAAAGACCGAAGAAACTACAACAGAAGAGATCTAGCAAGGTCATGAGCTAATCGAGAAAGAGAGCAGCCTTACGTGAGAGGCACCCTCATGCCGTCTCAACGTCATGACGAAGGTCCATCCAGGCCGCGAACAGGAACCCACCAAAATGAAAGAGGTATGCCCCTTGTTATCGGCTCATAATTTTTGTGTTTCCCCCTCATAAATAGTCTACACATTAGAGAAGCTCGGCTCAAAGGTAAAGTGTCCACTGAAGATGAAATCCGACCCAAGCACCAGAAAGTCAAACGCCCTCTGCGAATTTCACCAGGAACGGGGTCACAAGACCGAGGACTGCATCGCCCTTAGACAGGAGGTCGTGAACATGCATCACCAAGGACACCTAACAGAGTTAATGAGCGATCGAGGGAGGGCCAACTTCGCCTGAGGGCGAGAACAACATCAGGGGCCGCCCAAACCACCTTCCCCGGTTCGGACCATTCAAATGATCATTGAAGGCGAGACACATCCATCCACAGCGTAAAGTTCACCACCACTCACAAGCTCAAGCGATCAATCACCCATGAACGGTATGACGAACTCGAAGAAAATATCATCTTTGATAAGTCGGATACCCACGGTTTGGTCTTTCCTCACTATGACGCCCTTCTCATTATTTTACATGTTCTTGATAATGATGTAAGGCGTATCATGGTCGATGATGGAAGCGGCGCGTGCATCATCCATCCTCGAGTTCTCACCCGAATGAAGCTCGAGGACAGGATAGTGCCACATTGCATCACACTAACAGGTTTTAACAATGCAGTTGAGCGAATGTCTGGAGAAATCATGCTGCCCGTCTTGGCCGGCGGTGTCACCTTGGAGACCACGTTCCATATCATGGACAAGGATACGACATACAACACCATCATAGGCCGACCATGGATACACGCCATGAAAGTCGTCCTCTCCAGCTTATACCAAGTCATTAAATTTCCCACCCCCAGGGAGTATTCAGCATCCGAGGAGAGCAACACATAGCCTGAGAATGCTACCGCATCGCCCAAGATTGAACATACACCCAACAGTTGAAAGGAAAATCCAAGGAAGCATAGTAGTTAACGAAGTCGGGGTCGGATGGCGAGGAAACGAAAGACGTCATCAGTGACCCTGAAATCATAGAAGCCATAGGGTCAACCGTAGAGGATCTTGACCCCGTCCAATAGAATGACGATGATCACAGTAAGAAAGCTTTCATCGGCCATAAACTCCAAGATCCAGGTAAATTTCATTAGTTCTTAAAAAATAATGTAGACCTGTTTGCTTTTTCCCATGCAGACATGCCAGGTATCCCAAAAGAGATAGCCACTCACAAGTTGAATGTCGACCTTTTTTACCCCCCAGTAAGGCAGATCAGATGAAAGTTCAACTCTACAATAAACGACGCAGTTCGTGAAGAGGTCGATAAATTATTAGTGAACGGTTCTATCAGAGAATCGAAGTACCCTCACTGGATCGCCAATGTAGTCATGGTAAAAAAGAAGAACGGTAAGTGGATGATGTGCGTAGACTTCACAGATCTGAACAATGCCTGCCCAAAAGACTCGTTCCTGCTGCCCCATATTGACCAACTCATCGACGCCACAACCGGGCACGAACTGCTAAGTTTCTTGGACACCTACTTGGGCTACAACCAAATCCTCATGGAGGAAGAAGACTAGGAAAAAACCACCTTCATCACCCATCAGGGGACATACTGCTACAGAGTGATGCCGTTCGGGTTAAAAAATGCGGGGGCAACGTAACAGAGGCTGGTGAGAAAAATATTCAAAGATCAACCGTTCGGGTTAAAAAATGCGGGGGCAACGTAACAGAGGCTGGTGAGAAAAATATTCAAAGATCAACTCGACAAGACCATGGAAGTTTATATTGACGACATGTTGGTCAAGTCAAAAAGAAAGGAAGACCATATTGACCACTTGAGGGAGGCCTTTGACATACTCAGAAGGTACAATATGAAGTTAAACCCCGAGAAGTATGCTTTCGGTGTAGCATCTGGAAAATTCCTCGGCTTCTTGGTATCACAACAAGTCATCGAGGTCAATCCCGACCAAATCAAGGCCATAGAAGGAATCCTAGGAAATCTAACCAGCAAAAAACAAGTACAAAAGCTGACCGGTCGAATAGCCGCCTTGTCAAGGTTCATCTCAAGGTCGTCCGATAGGTGCCACAAATTTTTCGGCGTACTCAAAAAGGATACAGACTCCAATGGAATGTCGAATGCATCAACGCCTTAAATGAACTGAGGCAGAACCTAGAGAACGCCTCCTTGTCTACTTGGCCGTGTCTGATGTCGTAGTAAGTGCAGTCCTGGTACAAGAAAATAAAGGTACGCAATCTCCAATCTATTACATCAGCAAAACTTTGGTCGACGCTGAAACAAGGTACCACCACCGCGAGAAGCTAGCTCTGGCCCTGGTCGTAGCTTCGCGGAAGCTTAGACCTTATTTCCAGTGCCACCCTATCTCGGTGGTCACGACTTTTCCTTTAAGGAGTATCTTGCACAAACCTGAATTGTCGGGTAGATTGGCCAAATGGGACATAGAGCTGAGCGAGCACGATATAACATATCAGCCACGAACAACAATAGAGTCGCAAGCTCTTGCCGACTTTGTCGCCGACTTCAGTGATAATGTCCGAAGTCAAAAGCAAAATCGCCATTAGTTCTACCGAAGTACATGACCAATGGTTCTTGTACACCGATGATGCTTAGCCAGTTTGCATTACCAAAGATCGGGTAAGGGCTTGAAATTACCTCGACTGTGGGTCCTGGCCCAACTCGAATTATATGAATTAGCCTATGTGATCAAATAAACAAAGAGAGAGCACCAAATATTTAAGAAGTTTATTATAAACAGGTTTTGAATAGAGGATACAACTATTTTTGATTATAGTAGGAAAAGAATGAAAATGGGGGAGGGGGGGGGGGGGGTCCTAAGTTTTTTAGCCTAAAGGATCACCCCGTGAAACATAAATAATAATTTAACTCCCTCCAGATGCGGTTTTACTCATATTATTCAGCGAGCACAGACTATCATCTCCTGCTACCCGATTACTATCTTTAAGGATTTACCTAAAGCGTACTAGTTCAATTATAACTCGTACCCTATGCGTGCACTACCCGTACCATGCCTACGGTCCAGGAGGCGTTTGGACCTCTATTTGGGTGGTTCTAGACTTAACTTAGGTTGCTTAAAATGAGAAAAACTTGGTGACATACACAAGTTGGACTTTATAGAAAAGCAACTAAAGGCTCACATTGACCCCCACACTTAGATAGCAAATGCACGCAAACACATAAGCAAATTAGGAGATTTTAGAGTTCAGAACCTTAAACCTATAAACATGATTTCTAGATGACTTTGAATCAGGGTACGGGCAGTTTTAGATGTAAGGCATTATTTTAGAGGCATGACTTCTAAATAACTACACAGTTTAAGGAACCTGGTATTATATGCTGATTATTACAAATTATAAGTATTTAAACCTATAGACATGATATCTAGGTGTAGTAATTGGCAGTGATAACTATGGGAGATATTCAAAATTGTTCAGTTTGATCCTATATGCATGCTTTCTAATAGTGACAACGAAGCAGTGCTTGAGAGTTCAATATTAGCACTTAAAAGCAAGTGATAATGTCCTATAGGCAGGATTTCTAGCGATTAGTAATTGAGACTGGTTCTAGCTCCTATAGGCATGTTTCTTAAGCGAGTAACTATAACAACACATTAACCAATTAAGACCCTATAGGCATGATTTCTAAAATGCGGATTAGTAGAACATAAATTAATATAATCCTTTGATCATGGTATCTAGCGAACATGCTACAATTAAAAGATTGGTCATTTTATTTCCTATAGGCATGATATCTAATAAACATGTAGAAGCAGAATATGTTAAATGAATTAAACACATATAGGCAGGTTATCTAACACACAGTAGCAGAACATGCTTGAGCAAATTAAACACCTATAGGCAGGTTATCTAACAACGCATAGGAACAGAACATGTTAAACAAATTAAACACCTATGGGCAGGATTTCTACCCGTTTCATGCAAATATTAAAGTAAACCCATTTTCCCAATTTTTACTAACATCCTAATTGTTATTACAGAATTATTACAGGCCCGATGAATGAAATAAATTACAAAGTTATAAAATGACTATAGTAGGCCTTAGACAGGCCCAAAGTATACCCGTCCAGGCCATGCCAGGCCTTCAATTTCAAATCCACATAGTTTCACACCAGCCTAGAAAATAGCCAGGATCCAGTAGCCATCAAAGATTCAGAAAGCAACCATGTACACAAGCCCATTGGCTTATTCAGTAAGTAGAAATGGGAAAAGTTGAGCAATGAGGAAAAATGGCAAAGAACCTTGGACCCAAGTGCGTCAGAGTTCCCAAGGGCTTCAAGAACCCAGGGCAGTGCTCACACTAGGGAGGTTAATAGAGGAGATTCAAGGATAGTACAGGTTTCAGTATCAGGGGGGATGATCAAAGACCCAAATCCTAGTGTGTCAGAGTTCACAAAGGCCTCAAATAGACCCCGAGCAGTGCTCACACTAGGGAGGTCAGTAGCAAGAGCCTTGATAGCCTTGGCTTTCAGCCTGCTAAGAATAAGGAGTTCAGAATTGTTTAACCAAAAAATCGTTAGACCCTTTAGTTAAGCCAATATAGAGAGAGAGAGGGTAAATCTTAGCCAAACATAATTATCTTTAGATCAAAACATATTGAGTACAAAAATTGGAGAAGAACAAAACTGATTTAATATTTCTCAAGATCATTATCATATATCGAGTGGAAATGATAAGCTTACATCTATAGTAGGTTTACATCCTAATCGAAAGAGCACATAAGGAGAAGAGAGAATGCTATTGATAGTTGAGAGATTCCCCCTCTTTTGGTTCTGTAATGATGGCTCTAAATGTAATAGCCAGATCCCCCCCTTTGTAACGGTCTCCTACCTCTCTATATATTAACAGTTTTTCCTTTTATCCAACGATCTTTGACCGGCGTGCTTTCTCATGACTGAGTCCTTCATTACTTGCTCAAGACATTACACTTGTCCTGCGATGTAAGCTTTCGCTTGACCTCGGCATGGACCATGGTACCCGTCGCCATTACGCCTTGTGGGCACGACTATGGCGGGGTTGAGCTCTAACCGTCTCCTATAATGATAACCATCTGGTGGTCAGATTTTGACCCATACAGTTAGTCCCTCCGCCCATTGGGGTCGTCTTTTGGGCGACCTCAATGAGCGGATCCTGTGTGTTCAAGAATTAGGAGAAATTTGATCATTGTGCGAGGACGGGGTCCTCATGGCGAGGTGGAAATATGATGTTTATAAGGACTTTACCGGACCGTTACGTCCGTTCGGAGATGGATCGTTATGTCGATTCAGGATACCATGAATGCCCGTTAGCGTCATTATGACGCACGTTTCCCAGGCACCGCATCATTTCTTGTGCCCTTTAAGCTTTTTGGTGGCTCTCGGGTTTCTGGCTTAGGGCATTTGTGTTCCTATATATAGGGGAAACCACCATTCGATTGTTATGCTTTTCGATTTACCTGAGGAATTTCGCAAACCTCCACCTTCTTCAATATTTCACAATTCTGCTTTCATCAGAATTTGACGTGACTGACCTCTTTATTTCTTCATCACTCATGTTTATTCTGATCGAGTTAGACAAAATGAGGGGTTTCCGACTGTGGCTGAGATACTACCCCGCCCGGGGAAGGTATGGATTGCCTTTAACAGCCCTACCGGAGACGAACCGGAACCCGTCCCTTCCACCATGGATGAAGCGGCGATTATGGCGCTCAAGGCTAAGTGGGGAATTCCAAATCATATCGAAATGGTACCGACGACGAGGACGCATATTGTACATTTGAACTGCCCGGGGTAATGCGCATTTTACGCGTATCCTTTTGTTGTCGGATATACGCTTCCTCTCCCGTCTCTAGTGGTGGACTTCTGCCGCTTCTACGAAGTGTGCCCGGCTCAACTCTCATCGTATGCATACAAGCTCTTCCTCATGCTCCTCAAGTATGCGGAGCTCGCCGGTCGAGGGATTACTTTGGGGCACATGCTTCACATTTTTGCCCCTCAATTTCTTCGGGGCACGATGATCCACATGCGCCATCGAGGAACCAAGAGTTTGGTGGTGAAGATGGACGATAAGGCTAATCGCCGCTTCTGGGAATGCTATTTTTATGTGCGGACAGAGCACCTTATGGCGGACTCGGTAGGGTTCCCTGAGACTTGAAACTTCGCTCGTAAGTTTTCCTTTGTTTATTTTGCGATTCCTCTCAAAGCGGTCGTCGATCATTCTTCTTTAGGTGATATTGCTGACTTTTTTTTGCTTTTGCAGCCAATAGATTACCTCCCCCGCCAGTTGACGATATTCGTGAGTGGGAGAATGTAATTCTTCCCCATATAAGGGGCATTCGCGAGTGAATGTACTTCCACGAGAAATATAGGCTAAGCCTCTCACTGGTGAGTCGGCCCGCTTTCTTTGCCTTATGGTTTGATCTTGTCGTTATGTGACCGTTTTTCTTTGTTGGCAGGGAGAACACGAAGGACAAGGGCTCCTCCGCTCACATTCCGTCAACCGGCATCCCCTACCCGACCTGCACCGAGGGCAGCTATCCGGCCTGCATCGAGAGCCACTACCCAATCTGCACCTACGGCCGGAGCCGTGTGCCGACTACAGTTTCTACAGTCCGCTCAACGGGCGAGTCCTCCCGTGCTGGTAGTGGAGAGGCCTCATCGAAGAGACGACGGGTGGCATTGGAAGTGACTCCTCGAGCCGAAACATCTTCGAGGAACGACCTTTCCTTGGCGGCGCCCGAGATTGACGGTGGTGCTAACTCGATCGCAGAGGCTACACCTGTTTTGAGCGGTCAACAGATCGACGTGGAGGAGAGATAGATTCCCAAGGCTACCGTCGCTCTCTTGGGCGGCCCTTCATCCCGATTGAATTGTACTTCTTCTTTGGCCGAAGAGAGGGGAAAAGGCATCGCAGTTGATGATTACGAATCTGAATCTAACCTCGATCCTGACGATGTTAGGATGTTCGAGGAGGGCTTTACCCGAACTGTGGTAAGAGCGGGAGGTCCTTCCCGAATACTCGAAATTCCATCGGACCTCAATCTTTTGCAGGACACGATGGATTTCGTGCCATTGTTCGAATTTCTATGCTCTGACGCAGAAAGCGGAGCTCATCAGGACGTCAGCGACGTCGAATTGTCACGTGGCGTGGGCGCGATGGGTCTTAGAGTAAGTTTCTATTCCTCGTTTATTTTTTCCCTCTTTTTTTTGCGTGGCCTTGGCCTTTATCGACTCTTTTATTTGCTTTCAGTCTTACATGCTGGAGATCGAGAGTGCTTGTAGGGCCGAGACTCGGGCCAAGATTTTTCTGACGATGCTTGGAAAGTATCGGCGATATCGCAACAAATTCCGCGAGATGCATGAGCAGCTCAGGGCGGGTACTGGCATCCAATCCCTCAGGGAGGAGTTATAGAAAAGGGATCAAGAGCTGATGCAGTCCATTCGCAGATGTAGTGAGCTCGAGGGCTTCTCCGCGCCAAGGATGAAGAGCTAGAGTTGGGAAAGGGGGTCGCCGCAGAGTGCGAGTATCTTCAGGCGAAGGTGCTGTCGTTGCAAGCCAAGCTCGATCAGAGTGCTGCTAGAGTTGAAGCTTTGAGTGCAGAATGGATAGGGAAGCTAGCCGAGCTGGAGAGAAAAGTGGCCGAGCTAGAAAATGCCGAGAGTGCTCGGGCGTCGGTTTTGCCGATAGCGGCGGCGCTGGAGGACACTATCAGCGTCCTCAAATATGAGCAGGAGTCTGAGAGGGCAACAGCCACACTGAGGGAGGTGAGGCTCGAAGAGCGCATCGACGAAATTGATCGGGAAGTCTCAAACTTGGGAGACCGGGTTGTGGCCCTCGAGGCCGAAAAGGCGCAACTATTGGCTCAAGTTGAATCTGCTTCCGCCACTGCTCCTCGTCGCTTGCACGAGCTGTGGGTCCATGCTGAGGCCCAACGAGACATATACAAGGGTTTATGGGAGGCGGGTAGTGTTTCTCGGGCAAAGGCACGCGAGGCTCGTGTCAATTACGGCTACGACCCTACGACACCGGAGGTTGGAGAGGACGCAGATATTGAGGAGGGTTTTCCTGAAGATAATGATGGGGAGAATGGCGGTGATGACGCCAAGTGAAAAGTTGTTGCAGTTTTAGTACTTTCTTTTTTTTTTGATCATTTTCGCTTTTTTTTGGGTCTGTTTTGGCCTTTTGTAAGATACGGTTGTTGCGCATGCATATATGAATAAAATAGTTGCTTCACCTTTGTGTATCTTTTGATTCTCCTTTTCCTCGTTCGCTACATATCTTTTAGTTTTGGAGATGAGTTCCTGACTGGAGTTCGAACGAGGTCGAACTCGGAGTTACCGTCTTGAGCGAAGTCAGTTTCTGGCTTGTGTTCGAATGAGGTCAAACTTTTTATTTTATTTGACGGTAGCCGGCGGTTGTAAAGATTTTATTCTGAGGTTGACTAGTTTCCTTCTTGATTCGATGATAGCCAGTGGCCGTAAAGGTATAAATTCGGGTAAGATCGAATTGTGACCTATTGTTAGTTCGAGCGAGGTCAAGCCTTTCGTTTGGCGATGGCCGTTGGCCGTAGGGGTGTTGTTTCGAGCGAGGTCGAAACGGAAACTCATTATGAGTTCGATCTAGGTCGAACCCTTCTTTTGGCGAAGGTCGTTGGCCGTAGGGGTGTTATTTTGAACAAGGTCGGAATGATAACCCGTTGTAAGTCCGAGCTAGGTCGAACCCTTCTTTTAGCGATGTCCGTCGGCCGTAGGGGTGTTATTTCGAGTAAGGTTGAAATGGTAACCCACTGTGAGTTCGAGCTAGGTCGAACCTTTCTTTTGGCGATGGCCGTTGGACGTAGGGTTGTTATTTCGAGCCAGGTCAAAACGGTAACCCACTGTGAGTTCGAGCTAGGTCGAACCTTTCTTTTGGCGATGGCCGTTGGCCTTAGGGATGTTGTTTCGAGCGAGGTCGAAATGGTAAACCACTGTGAGTTCGAGCTAGGTCAAACCTTTCTTTTGGCGATGGCCGTTGGCCGTAGGGGTGTTATTTCGAGCAAGGTCGAAACGGTAACCCACTGTGAGTTCGAGCTAGGTCGAACCTTTCTTTTGGCGATGGTCATTGGCCGTAGGGGTGTTATTTCGAGCAAGGCCGAAATGGTAACCCACTGTGAGTTCGAGCTAGGTCGAACCTTTCTTTTGGTGATGGCCGTTGGCCGTAGGGGTGTTATTTCGAGCAAGGTCGAAATGGTAACCCGTTGTATTCCCGTTGGGGGATGCTACTTCGTCGTTATGTTTTATATACGTACGTCGAGGCAGGCTCTGGTTTGCTTAATTTGAGGGTACTGTGCGTTCCCTGGGTGAGCCCCAGTTCGCTCAATTCTGCTTTCATTGGAGAATACTGTGCGTTTCTTGGGTGAGTCCCAGTCTGATCAATTTTGCTTTGGTTGGAGAATACTGTGCTTTTCCTGGGTGAGTCCTAGTCCGCTCAATTTTGCTTTCGTTGGAGAATACCCTTTTTTTCTCTTTTTTTTGATAGTTGCTCTGTACCGAGCCACTTCTATTATTTGTGATGTGCTGCGGATTGGAGGGTTTTGCTCAGTCATTACTTGTGGGGCGGTACGCTACGGAACCATTTCCGGGGGTGTTTTGGAGGTGTCGGTCCTTCGCTCGCATACCAATGCGAGTGCTCGCATTCCCGTTTTGAACCAACAAAAGAGTGAAGATAAACCAAAATGAAATCGTTTGTTACCTCGACATAACAAGCTGATGAAAGAAGGAGTGGCATTGTAGGGTTACTCGCTCCGCCTAGCGCTCGAATAGTGGTTTTGAATTTGGCGGCCGTGCTTGGCTTTGTCGTTAACTGCGTCAGGGCTTCTCTCGGGTTGGGCCCACCTCACTCGCTGAAGTGTTGAAATCGAGTCCCGGTTCGATCTCGTCCGATTTTCACAAACGAGGGAAACATGTTATACTTTCATTCACGGATCATCCGGTGCGGGGGGGGGGGGGGGATGTGAAAATCGCTCTTTTAGAAGACCCCACAGCAGGATCTATGGCGGGTTAGTGTATAAGGCAGGTAAATCAAACGGGGCTGTGGTCATGCCAGACAACCGCGATTCTATCTCAAACGTGCATATGTCGTGCAAAGCCCATCGTTACAGGCGAGACATGGGTTTTTTGTAGACATTGGTTACGACTTCTATTTTATGTAGCAACCTTACCTAGATTGGTACGGTTATCTCGAAGGTTTACCTACCGCTCTTTCGAGTTGGTGTTCGTGCTGAGATGGTGAGGCCATAACAGCCTGGTAGTGATATTTCGCTGGTTCTAGATCTAAAAGAAACTAAAAAATTTGGCTAAGAAATTCCCACAGACGGCGCCAAATTGTTTAACTAAAAAATCATTAAACCCTTTACTTAAGCCAATTAATAGAGAGAGAGAAGGTAAATCTTAGCCAAACATAATTATCTTTAGATCAAAACATATTGAGTACAAAATTGAAGAAGAACAAAACTGATTTAATATTTCTCATGATCATTATCATATATTGAGTGGAAATGATAAGCTTACATCTATAGTAGGTTTACATCCTAATCGAAAGAGCACAGAAGGAGAAGAGAGGATGCTATTGATAGTTGAGAGATTCCCCCTCTTTTGGTTCTGTAATGATGGCTCTACATGTAATAGCCAGATCCCCCCCTTTGTAAGGTCTCCTGCCTCTCTCTATATATTAATAATTTCCCTTTTATCCAACGGTCTTTGACCGGCGTGCTTTCTCACGACTGAGTCCTTCATTACTTGCTCAAGACATTACACTTGTCCTGCGATGTAAGCTTTCGCTTGACCTCGGCATGGAATATGGTACCCGTCGCCATCACGCCCCGTGGGCACAACCATGGCGTGGTCGAGCTCTAACCGTCTCCTATAATGATAACCATCTAGTGGTCAGATTTTGACCCATACAAGAATAGCATAAGTGACAATGAGGGGGAATGGACAATAGCTGAGGGACAGAAGTAGGGAACACCTTATAACCTAAAGCAGACATAGCCATGGAGAGCAACTAATCAAACAAGCCAGCAGGTTTAGCAGGATTTCAACACATAGGAAAACACCACATAGATAGCCACACATTTAAAGAGTTGGGGGAAATAAACAAGTTTGCAGGATTAGCAGTCATGGAACTAAACCAATTGAGACTTAAGAGGTTCAGATTAAGCTAAACATGCATCCTAGGGTCATGCTAATCAGTATTTGGGCATGATGGGAACATATTTTGTGATAAATACTGGAAGAAACAGGGTATCAAATGAACAAGGGACAAACTAGAAAACATATTAGCATAGAAGCAGGATCATAGTCGATAGCAAATAGTTTTAATACAAATTGCAACACATTGTATATGCAGAACAAACATTGCACGGACTTAGAACAGTGTAAGATAGCTAACTCATACCAAATATCACATAAGGGTATTCTGGGATTGTCATAATAGACTAAACAACTAGGGAAGTTCTAAATCATGTCATAAAATGGTTCAAGCAGGGCATGGAAAAATAGGTTGAGGTAATTGTTAAGATCTCAATCAGTTACTAATGGGGTATGGGGTTCAAGTGAGCATGCTGAGTGACAAAATAGCAAGTGAACATGGCATAATTAACATAGACATTCTAGCATTCATTATAGAGGTATAAAACAAACAAGCATGATTAGGGAAACATCCAAACACCCTTGCACTCAGATTACCCAAGTTAGGCTTGGGTAAACACAATACTAGTAGCATTAGGAGGGGAGTCAGATGCTAAAAGACTTAGAACAAGGTAGAATTGATAGAATCACGTGCAAAAGTAATCCAGAAAACATATTAAGCCAAGAATTTCAGAGGTGAGAACATACGCAAATCAAGAACACATAGGGATGAAACCGCAAGAGTCTAGTACCTTACCAGTTAAACGAACAACAAACAAAAACAAAAGATCCACAAGAGTCCAGAAGAGTTTGAAAAGTAGATTCTCTGTGGCCTTGGCTTTCAGCCGGCCACCACAAAATGAAGAGCAAGATAATAAGGAATTCACAGAACAAAGCCTCAAGTTTTTAGTGAGATTATATCGATTAAGGTCCCTAAAAAGGGGAATGGGGAAGGGTTTATATGGTATTAGAAATTAAACACCCAAACAAGGAAAATCATCAATCAAACACGAGAAAGGAAAGGATATCACATGCAATCGAAAATCAGTAAGGAAAAGAGAAAAAGTCAAACCCTAATTTTAGGGAAAGTGAAAAATCGGCAGAATCTAAAATAAAAAATCAAACACCACACAGAATAGGACGAATATAGACAAAATATCTCCCAAAATCAAAGAATCGAACCAATTTTGGTTCGATCAAAGAGATGTGAAAATCATAGTTTTAGGGTAAGTAAGAATCAACAAAAATACATAGAGATTCGTACCCATAATAGAAACAGGATGAATATAGACGGAATAGCAAAAAGGTCAAGGATTTGAACCGATTCCGGTTCGATTTTGATGAGATTTGCTTTCCATGTTTAGGCAATCACCATAAGAGAGTAACCAGTACCAAGAGGAGGCCGAATATGGCAAGAAATAGCAGTCAAATCCCATGTCTGGTAGGATTAGGAGACGGATTTGAGTGAAAGACGGCTAGGATTTAGTTGAAGAAAAAGAGGGATGAGAGCATATGAGGGCGGCGGGTTGGATGAAAATGGTTAGGGTTTGGGGGGTTTGGTTAATTAAAAAGGGGAGAAGGGATGTGGGCCGTTGATCTTGAAAGATCAACGGCTGGGATTTAAAAATGAACAGGGCGGGTTAAAATAAAATGGGTACTGACCGGGTTGTGGGATCGGGCTAATTGATTTGGGCTGGGGGCTATTTGGGCTGGGGTATTAAGTGTTGGGTAGTTTTAGGTCCGAATTTGGTTTTAAAAAATGGGCTATTATTTAAATACACAAAATTTAAGAAAATAATTTATAAGAATGCTTTAATAAATAAATAAAAATTTTATTTATACAATAAAATTATTAACAATAATAATTTAGCATTATAAAAATATGAAAGGCTATTTTGACACAAATAGTATAGATAAAAAGCAATTATATATGAATATAGGCTATGATCACGCCCAACGCCTTATAAAAAGGACAAGCGGTCGTTGAAAATATATTCCGGTTAACAAGTCCGGAGTCGAATTCCACAGGGAATTAACCTATCAATCACAGCTATTGGACTCACACAAATTCACGTATTCAATCTTCGAAAATATTTAAGTAATAGATTGGATGTTTACTAATAAAATATTACGTAATGAAAATGCAGTAATTAAGAACTAACTACGAACGAGTTGTAGACAAGAATTGGAATGATCTAAGGTTCTGATTTCCCCTATTGTCGGAATCCTTTCCGCTACGTTTTCTATAAATTTGCCTAAGTTTTCTCTATCGATCATGAGCACTCTGACTATCATAACTCTCTCCCGAGTAATTACAATAATATACTAGACATATTCTCCTGAATTACGCTAGCTAGCCTTAAGTACAACTCACTTAGGTCGCACCAAGGTTTCGTTATCCCTAATCCCACCTTTAAACCCTTCTTATTGATCCCTCATATACGTTAGGAGTGATGTTGTTCAACTACTACCTAAATATGCAATCTCTCCCGAGTAATACATACTAAATAGGCACAGTCGATTGAGGGCCCCTCAATCAACAACAATCACAATATAGTTGAACAAATAGAGAAAATACTATGGCAAATCTATATTAACATAACAAGAAAATCATCCTCCAATAGGTTCCATCAAAACCCTAGAGTAGGTGTTTAGCTATGCATAATCATTTTCACAATCATAACAATAGAAATCATCATCAACAATAAAAACAAGAGGAAGAAAGATAAAAATTCATTGCCGAATCTTCCGTCTTGCTTCTAGCCTGTTCTTGCCTTCAAAATTCTTTTAAAAACCAAGATACCCTCTTTTTGGGAGAGCTAGGCTTCATATAGGTTAGTCGCCTTTGGAATTACAAAATTTTCCTTGGGCTATTTTTTCCTCGGAAGCCCGTGCGCGGCCGCGGATCGACCGCGGATTGACCGCGCATTTTGCCCTGTATTCTGCCTGACGAGCGCGGCCAGTGTGCGGCCGCGGATCGACCACGGACCTGGAGGAGTTTCAACCTTGATCTTTTCTTTCTTCTTTTGCTCGTGCTAACCTCTGATTGGCCTTCATTACTCCATATTAACTCCAAAACGCTCTTTAAAGTCCTCATAGCCCGAAATTGCTCCTGCAAAGCATAAAGTTCTTAATTAGAGAAATTTGTTATCATGTAACATTCATATATCAATAAAGTGCAGCTAAGTTAGAGTGTAAATGGTAGCTAAATTACATAATTATAGCCTACTATCAACACCCCACACTTAAACTATTGCTCGTCCCCGAGCAATCAAACCACATTCTACAGAGGCCTAACTTCACTAAGCGACTTCCCTAACTCGTCACACCAAGAATATTTCACATAGATTGAGCACAGTAGTGTAACATCTACACCTCAAGAGTTGACTCTCACAGGCCACGCAATATTCCTAACTTACTTACTCTAATGCGGAGGTCAAGACTTACCTTTCCTTCATGAATCAAATGCCTGCTCACGACAAAAGAGACTCATTCCACAATCAAATAAAATTCACACACAATGAGGAACTTCAAAATAAACAGAATTCACTCACCCTCAGAAACGATATTCTTGTGCCACAAAAAAATGCTCCATAGGCTTGCCCGCAGTGTACTACTCTACTAATCGAGCTCATTCAGTCTAGGATCAAGTAGGACTTTATTTGGTTGTAATGTTGGCTGAGGGACGGGTAGGATACATTTAGATACAAGAGTAACTTCACCTCCCTAAGCACTTTAATACATACATTTTAACATTTAAGACCCTACTTATGTCAAACCAAAATTCCACCTTCACATCAATGTGTATTACCCCATACTTCTTTAAGCACAATTACATCAAGAACCACCACTTATCAAGGAATATTTTTTTCCGCACAAATACAACTATTTTTTTCTTTTTTTTTCCAATTCAAGTGGCTCTTACTTTTTTTTCAACACACTGCACCTTTCTCCTTATTTCATTAGTTCCACTCAAAAGCCAAACCAACCACCCCACACTTTAACTTTTACAAAGTTCATAACAATTCAGGTGCTCATGAGAGGTGAAAAGCTTCAAATAGATGGTTAATTCAAACAAATAGGTAAGGCTTGTAATGTGGTTGCCAAAGAAACAGGATTACAGGCTCAAAAGGGTTAACTACGATACATAACAATTAGGTGGGTAAAATATATATATGGCTCAACAAAGAACGCCTATATCACTTCCAAGACTGAACAAAACTACTATTTCGCTTTGCAAACACACGGGGCAAGTTTTAGGCATCAAATGCAGTGCACAGAATACAACAAGCCTCACACACACATGGCACATGAATCACTCCAGATTGGATCATCAAAACACTCTAGTCAGGGTACTTAAGCCAAATTAAGAACATACAATTTAAGGCACTCTTACAAGAATCAATAGTTGAGCCTAAGCGTCACACTAATGTACCCGCTATATTCAAGGCATAACAACGTTAGGAGATCCTATTTCCATTTCAGCCCATAGCCTACAAGTTCCTAACTAACAAAAATAAAAATTAACTACACCCGGTTCAAAGGAAACCCTTGGAAAAAGAACCGTGGCCGAAAGAAAAACCAAGGGGGAATTGATACACTCCTACAAAAGAAAATCTTTTTGTGTTTAATTAATTATTTTTTCTTCGACTTTACCCTCAAGAAACCCGTCGAATGATATCCATCGTCTAGACAAATTGAAACTCTTTTGAAAATAATTTTTTTTGAGTAATTATTAACTAAGAAACTACACTATTCTACATACAATATACAAACAAGGTATCCCCTACCCCACACTTAAAATGATGGCATGTCCCCATGTCACACAAAATAAAGAAATGCAAGGTAAAGGAAACTTCCCTGATACATCGGTCTTGATCGGAGACATTGCCGGGGTCGAGATGGCACGCCCTCCCCAGTGCGCGCAGCCAAGCCATGATCTTCTTTTTCGATTTTGCATTTTGGGTGGCCAGTGCATCAACTCGAGCTCCCAAGTCTATGACAGAAGTGCGCAACCCTGCCATTTCATGCTCTAAAGTTGTCATCCGTGTATTCCATCTGACCACAGATGTTCTTTCGGCCTCTGCAACTTGCTCATGTGTGGGTGACTCAGCCCCAACTTCATCTTGCCTTTCATCTCCCTCCTCTGGTGCATCAGAATCATCACTATTAGCACCTCCAGGTACCACAGGGTCCTTCTCAATGGTCACTTTATTCGCGCAGAACTTTGTTTCTTTCTTCACTCTTCCATCCACGCTCAGGTTCTCTGGCACCCGTGCTGCCCAGCATAATCTAGTGACCAGGGAAGGGAAGATAACCCATACCTCTTCACTGGACAATGGATGAACATCTCGTCGTGAATAACCTTGGCCACATCAAAATCGTGGCCATTCATGAAACACCAGATCAATGTAGCTCTGGGACCATTTACCTTAGTGGTGTTGGAGGAAGGCATCAGGCGGCTATTGATGATATACAGCCAACACTTCCCTTCAAAGGTGAATGAAGCCGAATGAAACGTCTTCCCTGGCGTAATCCACACTACTTCCTTGTTGGGCACACATATTGTCATAAAGAACAAACTACACGTGGCCGATGATCTGCCGTGGGTGACATATTAGTCCTCCGCATCAGGATCTTCCCCAAACATTGGTAACCTGTAAGCTCTCCGAATGGCCTCTATGGATACGTCCACATGTTTCTTTCGCACCGTGCAGACATGGTTCACATGTTCCGGGATGTTCGCGTAAAACTCCCTCACAATTATCAAATTAGCTTCGTTCGGTTCTTAAAAAACAACAATGACTTCTATTACCACACACTTAAAAAAAAGAAGAAGAAAAGAAAGAAAAAAAATATATTGGAAAAACTAAAAAAAAAACTGAAGAAAAAGGAGAATTGAAGCCATGGCACTTACCTGAAGATCTTGTGAGGAATAGAGATTGAGGAGTGATTGAGTAGAGAAGAGGAAGAAAGAGAAGTAGGTTTGTGGTTTGGGGATTTGGGGGAAAAGGGGGACAATGTGCGTGGAGAGTTTTTGAGGGGGGGGGGGGGAGGGTAGGGTTTTCTTTGTTGTGTTTTCTAGGTTTTTTTGGGGGGGGGGGGGCGGTTATTAGTAGGCAAAGAGAACTAAAATAAAAAAAATAAACTTTAACAACACCTAGAACCGGCGCCCAGTGCGCGGCCACCCACGTGAGGCAGTAAGGGTCTCAAAATGCACGGTCCAAGCGCAGTCTGAGCGCGGCCGCGGACGTTGCAAGAAACGTGAAGCAGTGTGGGTCTCAAAATGCGCAGTCAGAGCGCGGTCGCAGACGTTTGGCCTCCGAAATTTTTCCTTTTTGGCCACTTTTTACTTATCTCCGGGTTGATCCCTTCACCCCGAGTCCTTCAGTGCCTGGTGTAATTTAGGTGAGGCTTAGACCCTGTTCAACTCGCCCAAACTCACCTGCAGACTTGTTAGTACCTAAAAACAAAAGAAAAATTCTAACTACACTAAAAATCAACTACTAATAGGGTTGCCTCCCAACGAGCGCCTTAGTTAACGTCGTGGCACGACGCAGATAAGCGCATTTAAGGTGTGCTCAGCATCGGAGGCTCGATCAAATGAATCAATAACACTACCTTTTCTATATCCATGCCTACATAATGTTTTAATCTGTTCCCATTGACTCTAAACTTGCGAGACTCATTTTCCACAGCAATCTCTACGGCCCTAGTGGGATGAATTTCAACTACACAAAATGACCCTGACCATCTTGACTTTAATTTACCCGAAAATAACCTCAGTCTTGAATTGTATAGCAATACCGTATCTCCGGGTTGAAAACTCCGCTCAATAATATTTTTATCGTGTATCATCTTCATTCTCTCCTTGTATAATCTTGTCCTCTCAAAAGCGTGATATCGAAACTCATCAAGCTCGTGAAACTCCGTGACTCTACTTGTTCCCGCAGCTTCAATATCGAGATTGAATTGCCTCAACGCCCACAAAGCTCTATGCTCCAACTCCACCGGTAAGTGACACGCATTCCCAAATACCAACTTGTATGGCGACATGCCGATCAGAGTTTTGAAAGCGGTTCGATAAGCCCAGATTGCATCATCTAACTTTCTTGCGCAATCCATTCTAGTAGCATTCACAGTCTTAGTCAACACACTCTTTATCTCTCTGTTCGAAACTTCCACCTCTAATTTGTGGATGATATGGGGTGGCAACCTTGTGGCGTATATCATACTTCTCTAACAACTTCACGAAGGCTCGATTACAAAAGTGAGTGCCTTCGTCACTAATTATTGCCCTTGTAGTGCCAAATTGGGTGAATATGTTCTTTCTCAAAAAACCAATTACCCCCTTTCCATCATTTGTAGGGAGCGCTCCAGCCTCCACCCATTTAGACACGTAGTCCACACCAACGAGTATGTACTTGTTGCAATATGAGCTGACGAAAGGCCTCGTGAAATTGATTCTCCATACATCAAACACTTTTACCTCCTGAATTGGGTTCATAGTCATCTCATGTCGGCGGGAAATATTCCAGGTTCGCTGGCATTCATCACAACCCTTTATCCATAAATGTGCATCTTTGAACAATGTTGGCCAGTAGAAGCCCGACTCCAAGACTTTCGCAGCTGTCCTTACTCCCCCAAAATGCCCACCATATGATGACGCATGACATGCCTGCAAAATAGAAGACTGGTCTATCTCGGGGATACATCTCCGGATCATGTTATCAATACCAATCCTGAACAGGTAAGGCTCATCCCAATAATACATACGACAATCACGAAAGAAATTTTTCTTTTGGACAGAGGAAAGGTCATAAGGAACAATACCGCTCGCTAGGTAGTTTGCAGTGTCTGCATACCATGGCACTTCCTCAAGACTTGTGGCTAATAGTTGTTCATCTGGGAAAGTTTCCAGGATCTCTTCTACCTCAACCTTCTTCTCAGCTCCTTCCAGCCTAGACAGGTGATCAGCTACTTGGTTCTCCGTTCCCTTTCGGTCACGGATTTCCAAATCAAATTCTTGCAGCAGTAGCACCTATCGAATCAGGCGCGGTTTTGACTCCTTCTTCTCGATTAAGTACCTGAGAGAAGCATGGTCAATATAAATAATTACCTTCGAGCCTATCAGGTATGACCTGAATTTGTCAAATGCGAACACCACTGCCAACATCTCCTTCTCGGTCACTGTGTAATTTAACCGGGCACCACTCAGAGTTCTACTTGCGTAGTATATTGGATGCATGACTTTGTCTTTTTACTGCTCAAGAACTGCTCCCATAGCATAGTCACTCGCATCACACATCAGCTCAAATGCTACCCTGCAGTCATCAGAAAACACAAAAGGGTGATCTTTTTCAAGTAATTTACACAAGGGGTTAGCAATTTTGGAAAAATGTTTCATAAATCTCCTTTAGAAACCGGCGTGCCCAAGGAAACTTCTGATTGCTTTAACGAAAGTGGGTGGTGGAAGCTTTTCTATCACCTCAACCTTTGCATGATCTACCTCAATGCCTTTAATCGACACTAGGTGCCCCAAGACTACACCTCCTTGTACCATGAAATGGCACTTTTCCCAGTTAAGTACCAGATTCGTCTCGATACACCTCTTCAATACTCTTCTCAAGTTCATAAGGCAATTATCGAATGAGTTCCCCACCACTGAGAAGTCATCCATGACCACCTCTATTATTTCCCCTATCATATCCGTGAAGATGGTCATCATGCACCTTTAGAATATGGCAGGTGCGTTGTATAGGCCAAACGAATCTCGGAAAAGCATAGATTCCATAAGGGTAGGTGAACGATGTTTTTCTCTCTGTCCTCCGAGGCAATAGAGATCTGATTATACCCCGAGTACCCATCCAGAAAGCAAAAGTGGAACCTCCCTGCCAATCTATCCAACATCTGATCAATGAATGACAGTAGAAAATGGTCTTTCCGAGTAGCCAAGTTCAACCTCCTGTAATCCATACAGATTCGCCAAATATGACTGTTCGTGTAGAGATCAATTCGTTCTTCTCATTTTTCACTACCGTCATACCTCCCTTTTTTGGCACACACTAAACTGGACTGACCCAGTTGCTGTCAGAGATAGGGAATATGATTCCCGCATCTAACCACCACTTCTTTATTTACCACTTCTTTCATGTTGGGGTTCAGCCTTCTTTGATGTTCTGTGGAAGGTTTGTGCCCATTTTCCAGTAAAATCTTATGCCTACAGAAGGCCGGGCTGATACCCTTCATGTCTGCAATGGTCCAACCAATTGCAGTCTTGCACTCTGTTAGTACCTGCAAAAACTGTTCTGCCTGCACATCTAACAAACTAGATGAGATAATTACAGGTAAAGTTGAGTTAGGTCCTAAGAAGGAATACCTGAGATGAGGTGGTAGTTGCTTCAGTTCTAACTTTAGTGGCTCTTCTATTGATGGCTTAACTGTAGGAGTTCTTCTTTCCTCTAAGTGCAAAGGTTCAAATTCGAGCTCCCTTCTCCAAAAACCTTGGCCTTCAAGAGCAAGTACCCACTCTGCCAAGTCTTCTCCATTGGCTTCATCGTCTAAGTTCATGAGACAGGCTGCTAGAGGGTCTTTAGTGTTCAATGTCTCATCTTCCTCCTCCAAAATTACATCCACGGTATCTATTAGAGAGAAATTAGCAAATTCACTTGGTCGCCGCATAGATTCTGCACGTTGAATGTTATCTCTTCATCATTTAATCTCATTTTGAGCTCTCCAATTTCACAGTCAATTAAAGCTCTCCCAGTGGCCAAGAATAGTCTTCCCAAAATTATGGGAATTTCCTCGTCAACCCGACAGTCAAGAATGACAAAATTTGCTGGGAACACGAACTTCCCAACCTGTACTAATACATCATCAAGAATACCAGAGGGCCTCTTCACTGTACGGTCAGTCAGCTGTAGTAACATGGATGTGGGTCTAGCTCTTCCAGTGCCTAGCCTTTTGTAGATAGCCAGGGGCATAAGGTTTATGCTTGCCCCCAGATCACACAGTGCCTTAGAAAATGCATAGTTGTCTATTGAGCATGGGATTGTGAAACTCCCTAGGTCAGACAGCTTCTCAGCTATGGGTCTCGTCACAACAGCACTGCAAGTCTGAGTTAGTGTAACCGTGGCCAAGTCTTGAAAATCGAACTTGCAGGACATCAAGTCCTTCATCATTTTTGCATAACCAGGCATCTTCTTTAAAGCGTCAATCAATGGAATGTTTACCTAAATTTGCTTCAACATCTCCAAGAATTTCTTGTACTGCTCATCTTTCTGATACTTGGCCAATCTCTATGGGAATGGTGCTAGAGGTCACTTCTTCCCTATGATTTGATTTTTTTCTTGTTCAGGCACTACCCGGTTACCTGAGGGGTACCATGTTGCAACTGAAAAGCCGTGGTACGAAGGGTTTGGTAGTTAAGGCTGACGACAAGGCCAACCGCCTCTTCTGGCGCGGTACTTCTATATCAAGACAGAGCACCTGGTGTCTAAGCCTGAAGGATTCCCGGAAAGGTGGAACCCAGATCGTGAGTGCCTTTATTTGCAGGATTCATGATTGTTCGTGAGCTTGACCATTTGGCCACTGTGATTTCATTCTTTTCTCTTTTTTTTGTAGCGAGGGCTTCCCCACCCCAGTTTATTGATGATATTAAGTCATGGGTGGAAAGAATAATACCTTATGCGGAGAAATGCCGTACCTGGGCTGCATTTCTTCAACAGTACGGCCCGTTAGGTAATTCTTCGGCCTTGGTTTGGAAACTCCCTTAGATTTTGTTACCTAACTTACTCGTGTTGGCAGGTCGGAGCGCCCCCAAGAAGAAGAAGGCCGTTGTTGCCTCGCCTAGGGCGGAGACCGACTCTGATGGCGAAGATATACCCTGCGGCTCGTTCGGCGATGGCGCTCCTGAGGTTCCTCAGCAGGAGGCTGCGCCTATGGCGGCGTATGCAAGTGAAGCGACTCCTTCAGTGCCGTCCATGCGGCTTACGGAGGAGACTTCCGAAGGTGAGGAGCCGCCAGAGAGAAAGAGGCGGCGGTTGATAACGGGCAAGGGGATAGCGACTGAAGACGGGAGGGTAAGTGAACCTCGTCAAGTATCAAGGCCGATTTTTATGGCCGATGCTATCCGTTCTGGGAGGTCGGCTCCACAAAGGAGAGCTGTTGCCGGTGCCAGCCCAGCCCGTGTTCTGGAGAGCGACTCGTCGGCCGCTGCTGAAGAAGTGGGCGATGGTGCCGCGAGGGCGGATACTGAGGCCGCCCATGGAGATGTAGATGGGTTGGCGAGGGGTCCAGCCCACGTGGAGATGACGGCGGGTAGGTCTAACCGCCGAATTATGATTCCGGGAGGGTATAACCTATTGCAACACAGCGATCAGGCTGCAGCGGATATGACCCTATTATGTGCGACCGCTGAGCGTAAAATGTTGAGGGGTGTTAGCGACGGGGACCTATCACGGAGGGTCGCTGGCGCGGCCTTGCAGGTAGCTTTCAGTTTTCTCTGTGTGCCGTAAGGCTAACTGTGATGCATACTGACCTGCCTTTCCTTTTTCTTCTCTTTTTTAGACTCTCATTTTGGAGGTGGAGAGGAGGCGGCGGGCGCACAAGAAGGCAGCCACTTTCAACAAGATGGCGAAGAAATACCAACGGTGCCGCACCAAGCATCGGGCGCTGGCGGACCTGCTCAAGCAGGACCCGGAATTTCGGGTGTTTCGTGAGGGTCTCGAACAGTCGGAGGCCCAGTTGAAACGGAGGGTGGCCGAGCTGCAGCAGATCGACGAGCAGCTGATGACTGCTCTGGCTCGGAACATTGAGCTGGAGACTCTTCTCCAGTCTAAGGAAGAAGAGTTGGAGGTTGGCCGTGGGGTAGCGGCGGAAGCTGCTGATTTGCGGATCAAGGTTGCTGCTTTGACCACCGAACTCGATGCCAAGGCGGCTGAGATTGAAGTCCTTAAGCGGACTGCTGCACCAAGGCCTGATGAGGATGCGCATCGTGAGGCGCATGATATGTGGGTGTACGCCGAGGCCAGATTGGTCGTATTTGAGGAGTTCTTAGCTGTGGGTCGAGCCACTGAGGCGGAGGTTCAGGAGCAACGGTGCATAGCCCGTGTCGCCCGTGAAACTTGAGGGTATAGTTCTGATTCCCCAGACCGGGAGGGCTATAACTCCGAAGACGTCAACCGTCTAGAATCCGGCTCTTGGATTTCTGCAACTTATCAACCCGGGGGCGGCAATGAACAAGATGTCGATCAGGCGGGGGACGAAAAGCAGAATGGCGGTCACGCTGGGGGTGACGGGCGAAGCGGCGAGGCCCCTTAGGACTTGTATATATTTTGTTTTGTCGTATTTTGGAATGTAAATGGGACCTTTTGTAAGGTCAAGTGTACATGCATTTTTTTTGAATGATAATGAAAGTCGTACTTTTGCTGCCATTCTTTTCCTTTTGTATCTTTTATTTTTGGTACCTTGTCTCTGCAGAGCGGGTGCTCATTTGTAGGATTTTCAGTGTGTTTCTCGAACGTTCTCTGTGTTATCCGCCGATAGGATGCGGCTTTGATGCTAAATACTGGTGGCTTTAGCTAATGATGGCATCACTTCAATTGTTAGTTGAGTGCCTTTCGCCGTAGTCGAACAGGATTGGCGACTGTTAAGTCCAATTGGCCTTAGCCATAATACTGTCGATGGCCTTAGCCATGTACGTAACTTCGACTGTCGTCGAATTACTTGTTTGTCGTAGTTGAGCTGGGTCGACTTGTTGACGACGATGGCCTTCGCCCTAATACTGTCAATGGCCTTAGCCATGTACGTAACTTCGACTGTCGTCGAATTACTTGTTTGTCGTAGTCGAGCTGGGTCGACTTGTTGACGACGATGGCCTTAGCCATAATACTGTCGATGGCTTTAGCCATGTACGTAACTTCGACTGTCGTCGAATTACTTGTTTGTCGTGGTCGAGCTGGGTCGACTTGTTGACGATGATGGCCTTAGCCATAATACTGTCGATGGCTTTATCCATGTACGTAACTTCGACTGTCGTCGAATTACTTGTTTGTCGTGGTCGAGCTGGGTCGACTTGTTGACGATGATGGTCTTAGCCATAATACTGTCGATGGCTTTAGCCATGTACGTAACTTCGACTGTCGTCGAATTACTTGTTTGTCGTGGTCGAGCTGGGTCGACTTGTTGACAACGATGGCCATAGCCATAATACTGTCGATGGCTTTAGCCATGTACGTAACTTCGACTGTTATCGAATTACTTGTTTGTCGTGGTCGAGCTGGGTCGACTTGTTAACGACGATGGCCTTAGCCATAATACTGTTGATGGCTTTAGCCATGTAGGTAACTTCAACAATCGTCGAATTACTTGTTTGTCGTAGTCGAGCTGGGTCGACTTGTTGACGATGATGGCCTTAGCCGTTCATACATTGGAGATGGCCTTAGCCATTTATACATTGGAGATGGCCTTAGTCGTTCATACATTGGAGATGGCCTTAGCCGTTTATACATTGGAGATGGCCTTAGCCGTTCATACATTGGAGATGGCCTTAGTCGTTCATACATTGGAGATGGCCTTAGCCGTTCATACATTGGAGATGGCCTTAGCCGTTCATACATTGGAGATGGTCTTAGCAGTTCATACATTGGAGATGGCTGTAGCCGTTCATACATTGGAGATGGCCTTAGTCGTTCATACATTGGAGATCATGCTAGTTCAGTCCCTTTGTCATGTCAGTCAAGAGAGCGTATGGAGTGGCTGGTATGATAAACTTGTTCTGCAAATATCTCCGGGTGCCCCCTCTGCTGCCTCGTTAAAAACCTCCTCGAGAAAACCCAATTGGGACAAAACTCGGGTAAGGGAAAAAGAGTGCGACTCGGGAGACGCCTTTCAGAAATGGAAATACTTGAGGTGGGCGACGTTCCAATTGTTTTGGAGCATTTTTCCTTCCATTGTTTCTAATTGAAAAGCTCCTTTACTTGCTGCTGCTGTGATTTTGTAGGGTCCGTCCCAGTTGGTGCCCATTTTTCCTTCGCTTGGGTCTTTTGATGCCAATGTTTTGGCTTTGAGGACGTAGTCTCCCACTTTGAGTGGTCTTATTTTGGCTCTCTTGTTATAGTATCTTTCGACTTGTTGTTTCTGAGCCACCAATCTTATGTGGGCCATTTCTCTTCTTTCCTCGGCCTCATCGAGGTCTTGAAGTCTGTTTATGTCGTTCTCTGCTCCGCTGGTATGTGAATACCTCAAGCTTGGTTCGCCGATTTTGACTGGTATGACCGCGTCAGTTCCATAGACCAGAGAGTACGGTGTTTCTCCTGTGGAGGACTTTGGTGAGGTCCGGTGCGCCCACAACACTTCCGGCAGTAGCTCGGGCCATAGCCCTTTGGCTTCCTCGAGTTTCTTCTTCAGTATGTTCAGTATGGTTTTATTGGAAGACTCTGCTTGGCCGTTGGCGGCGGGGTGATATGGCATGGAGAGTATTTGCTTAATATGCCATTTGTCAAAGAACTCTGTTGTTTTTTGGCTGATGAACTGTCGCCCGTTATCGCAACTGATTTCCTTGGGGATGCCGAAACGGCAGATGATATTCTTCCATATGAAGGCGATGACTTCCTGTTCGCGTATTTGGGCGTACGCACCTGCTTCCACCCACTTGGAAAAATAGTCAGTTAAAACTAATAGAAATCGTACCTTTCCTCGTCCCGCTGGTAGTGGACCGACTATGTCCATTCCCCATTTGGTGAAAGGCCATGGGGAAGTGACTGAGTGGAGTGGTTCTCCTAGTTGGTGTATCATGGGGGCATACTTTTGGCACCGTTCGCATCGGCGAACATATTCTGCTGCGTCTTTCTTCATAGTTGGCCAATAATAGCCTGCCCGTATTATGCAACGCACGAGGGCGCGGTTACCTGTGTGGGCGCCGCAGTGACCTTCGTGTACCTCTTCGAGCACTGGCCTCGTTTGGTGCGACCCTAGGCACTTGGCCAGGGGTCCGCCAAACGTTCTTTTGTAGAGCTCGTGGTTTATCAGGCAATACCGGGTGGCCTGTACACGGAGCTTCTTGGCTTCTTTTTTGTCGGGTGGGAGCGTTCCATCCTGCAGATAGGATACAAACTGGTTGCGCCAGTCCCAAGTCAAATTTAAGGAGAGTACCTCAGTGTGATCAATGGCTGAATGGAGGAGGGTGACCACGCTTTCTTTGTTGAAGTTTTTAGTGGTTGCGGCCAATTTTGCTAGACCGTCTGCTTCAACGTTTCGTGCCCTCGGAACTTGTTCGAAGCGGCACTCGTCGAACTCGGTCATTAATCTGTGGATTTCTGACTGGTATTTCTGCAATCTCTGCTCCTTGATTTGGTAAGTCCCGGTGACCTGATTCACCACGAGTTGGGAGTCGCAATGGAGAACGAGTCGTCGAGCTCCATACTTGATGGCTAGTTTTATACCTGCAATAACAGCCTCGTACTCGGCCTCGTTGTTAGTCATCTCGGGACATCGTATGGACTGGCAAATTATTTCGCCCATGGGGACCTCGAGAACGAGTCCCAGTCCCGATCCCGAGGCATTAGCGGCGCCATCAGTGTAAAGAGTCCATAGGTCGGTGTTGGAGGGGGCACGACGTGCCTCTAGTTCCGCCTTTGGTAATATCTCTGCGCTAAAGTCGGCTATAAAGTCGGCAAGTACTTGCGACTTGATGGAGTTTCTTGGGTGATATGAGATATCGTGCTCGCTGAGCTCTATGGCCCATCTGGCGAGCCTGCCTGATAACTCAGGCTTATGTAGGATGCTTCTCAAGGAGAAGGTCGTCACTACTTTTATGGGGTGGCACTGAAAATAGGGTCGGAGCTTCCGTGAAGCTACGACCAATGCCAAAGCTAATTATTCGAGGTGCGGATACTGTGTTTCGGCGTCCGCTAAGGTTTTGCTAATATAGTAAATAGGAGATTGCGTACCTTCGTTTTCACGAACCAAGACTGCGCTGACGGCGACCTCGGATACGGCCAAATATACCAGCAGGGGCTCGCCTGGACTTGCTTTGGCCAGCTGTGGGGGCGAAGATAGGTATGCTTTCAATTTTCTCAAGGCTTCGACGCATTCCTCATTCCACTGTAACCCATTGCCCTTTCTCAGCACATTGAAAAATTTATGGCACCTGTCGGAGGATCGTGAGATGAACCTGGATAGGGCGGCTATTCGCCTCGTCAGCTTTTGCACCTGTTTTTTGCTGTTCAACATCTCAGGTATTGCGTCTATCGCCTTGATCTGATCTGGGTTGACCTTGATGCCTCGTTGTGATACGAGAAATCCCAAGAATTTTCCTGAGGTCACGCCGAAGGCGCATTTCTCGGGGTTCAGTTTCATTCCGTACCTTCTCAATATCCCGAAGGCTTCTTTCAGATGGTCGATGTGGTCCTCTTTTCTTGTCGACTTCACCAGCATATCGTCGACATAGACTTCCATAGTCTTACCAAGCTGCTTTTTGAACATTTTGGTGACCAGTCTTTGGTACGTAGCCCCTGCATTTTTGAGCCCGAAGGGCATTACTTTGTAGCAGTAAGTCCCTTGGTGGGTGATGAAAGTCGTCTTCTCCTGGTCCTCCTCGGCCATCATGATTTGATTGTAGCCGGAGTAGACATCTAAGAAGCTCAGCAGTTCAAGCCCTGCGGTGGCGTCGATCAATTGGTCGATGTGGGGTAGTGGGAATGAATCCTTTGGGCATGCTTTGTTCAGATCGGTGAAATCTACACACATTCTCCACTTCCCGTTTTTCTTTTAGACCATGACGACATCGGCGACCCACTGGGGGTACTTCGATTCTCTGATGGAGCCGTTGGCCAGTAACTTGTCTACTTCCTCACTAACCGCTTCATTGATAGCAGCGTTGAATTTCCTTCTCATCTGTCGCACGGGCGGATGTAATGGATCGACATTTAGCTTGTGGGTGGCGATGTCTCGCGGGATTACCGGCATATCTGAATGGGAAAAAGCGAACAAATCTGCATGGTTAGTTATTCACGATACTTACTTGGGTTGGCGAGGCCGTGCCCGATGTAGGCTTTCTTCGTAAGGTCGGTGTCGTCCAATTGGACTGGGTCGAGATCTTCGACCGTTGCTTTACAGGCCTCCACGACGTCGGGGTCTCTAATGGCGTCCGTTGTCGGGTTGACCTTAGTCCCCGACACAGCTAATTGCTATGCCTCCGCGCTCGCCCCCTTTAGCTGTTGGGTGTGGGCGCAATCTTGAGCTATTTTGTAGCATTCCTGTGCGGTGCGCGGCTCGCCTCGAATGCTGAATACTCCCCATGGGGTAGGGAATTTGATCACTTGGTAAAGGCTTGAAGGGACCGCTCGCATGGCGTGTATCCACGGGCGCCCTATGATGACGTTGTACGCCGTTTCCTGGTTCATCACGTGGAAAGTTGTTTCCAGCGTGACTCCTCCTGCTAAAACGGGCAATGATATTTCTCCGGATGTCCGTTCCACTGCATTGTTAAAACCAGTTAGTGTTATGCAACGCGGTATTACCTTATCCTCGAGTCCCATTTGTACGAGGACCCTCGGGTGGATAATACAGGCGCCACTTCCGTCATCAATCATGATTCTTTTAACATCCGTATCAGTGATACGTAAAGTGATAACTAAAGCATCGTAATGAGGGAAAGACAAACCGTCGGCATCAGACTTATCGAAGGTGATACTATCTTCGAAGTCGTCATACCGTTCATGAGCGATGGTCCGCTTTAGTTTGTGCGTGGTGGTGAACTTGACGTGATTGATCGCTAAGTCGTCGGCGTCTCCGACGATCATGTTTATCGTGCGTGCTGGGGAGGGCGGCTTTGGCGGCCCGTGGGGTTGTTCCCGTCCGCGTGCGAAGTTGATTTTCCCTTTGTCACTGAGTAATTCCCTCAGGTATCCCTGGTTCAGCATCCTGACCACCTCTTGCCGTAGGCCTATGCAGTCTTCGGTTTTGTGCCCCCGTTCCTGATGGAACTCACATAGGACGTTTGATTTCCTTGTGGCGGGGTCTGATTTCATCTTCTGCGGCCACTGCACTTTGGTGCCCAGCTTCTCCAGTGCGTACACTATTTCTGAAGGAGACACACAAAAGTTATGGGCGGATAATAAAGGAGGCGTACCTCTTTCGTTTCGGAGTGGGGCGACGTGTCGCTGTAGCGCGTCCGTATGCCTTGGTGGTGGATGGGAGGATCTGGTGTATGGCTGGTGTCGGTCTTTGCTGGAGCGTGGGAGTTGTTCTCGCCGTCCTTCGTTGCGTCGATCCCTCCTTGTTTCTGAGTGTATCGTTGTTAGCCGTTGGGTCGGCCCATTAAGATCATCCTCGTCCGCTCGTACCTCAGCGCAATAGGCGTTGTGGATTTCCTCCCATGTGGTAGGGGGATATTTCATGAGGCGGCTTAGTAGCTTCTTGGTTGCCCTCGAACCATTCCTGTTTAGCCCGTTCTGGAAAGCGGCGACTGCCATACCTTCCGATACGTTTGGTAGACTCATCCTTACCCTATTAAACCTGGCTAGGAAGTCCCTGAGTCCCTCCCCTGCGGTTTACCTGACGGCGAAGATGTCGTTGACCCTTGCTTCCGCTTTCTTTGCACCTGCATGGGCGGTGAAGAACTTATCCGCCATTTCCTCGAACGTGGATATCGCCTTAGCTGGTAGCTGAGAGTACCACGTTAGGGCCCCTCCCGTCAACGTCTCACCAAACTTCTTCAGCAGCACCGATGGTACCTGTTCTTTTGATAGGTCGTTGCCCTTTACAGCAGTGACATAGTGGATTAAATGATCCTCGGGATCTGTGGTTCCGTCATATACCTTCAAGTAGGGTGGCATCTTGAAGGTTTTTGGGATAGGGTGAGGGGCAGCTTCTTCAGTGTATGGTTGTTCAACGAACCTCCCCACGTCGCGTTTTGGTAGCAACTTGGGAGCACCAGGGATCTTGTCTACCCTCTCCTGATGTTCTTTCATTTGGTCGCGGAGTGCCTTGTTTTCATTCTCCATTTCTTCCATCTTCTTTAGGATGGCTGTTAGCGTGCCGTCGTTGGTTTGTGCCTCGATGGGTTTGTTATTTGCTCGTGCAGCTTCAGGTTCACCCATGGCAGCAGTGGTACCTACCGTTGGTATACACCTGTCGTTACTTTGCGGTGACTTCTCAACCAAGCCACTTAGAGTGCTTGTTAGCCATTCTTCCAGTAGCTTCTTGACCACCGCGGGTGCTTCCTTAGCCGCAGATGTGGAAGCTCCTTTTTCATGCAAGATCGTCAGATCTTCAGATGGGGAAGATGAGATCTCTGCACCTGGCGTGATGCTAGGGGTTGCATTCAAAATACCCTCGTCACCGGCCTCGTTGAGAGGATCAAGGAGATTGGCTGTAACACCCACTATCGCTTTCATTCTGGTGTTATTTTCAGCCATCTTTTGTTTTCGTGTGGTGTAGAGAATGGTAGTTGGTTGCTCTCTAGGTGGATACTATGATTTTGTTTCTCGAAATCCCCACAGACGGTCGCCAAATTACTTTGGCTCAAAAGTTATTGATGTATTTTGCAAACTTAAAAACAATCAAAAGTAGAAGGGTAAATCGTAATCAAATATAATAGAC
>NW_017672023.1:0-1647 GCF_001879085.1 Nicotiana attenuata
GTGTTCCCTAGACGGGTTCACCTCTTCTTGCATCTCCTCCACACTTTCATCTATATCAATTCTAACTTCTTCAATAGCTTGAACCGCATTGCTTCGGATGTCATCCTCTTGAACCACAATATCTTCATCCACAATCCTTCTTTGATTTGAGGTAGTTGCATCTCCACCTTTTCCACTTCTAGTAGTTAAGGCCATATCATGTCCCGTATTATGAGGCCCCATAAAATTTTTGGCTCAAAACCTAGTATCTTGTGGTGTCGACTCCAAATATGTGTTAGGAATGCATAGAACGCCGCGGTTCGGACCCTTGGTATTGATCTAAGCTTGTAAAAATCAAAAGAATCAATTTTTCCAGAAAATGCCATTCTGCGGCCCAGAATGCGGTCGCAGATCTGGTATGCGGACCGCATTCCTACCGCAGAGTGAAACAGAAGAATTGTCAAAATTAATGCTGAAAATGCGGTCTATTATGCGATCGCATAACCAATATGCGGACCGCATAATCGTCGCATAAGTTCCTCAAGGATTTGTGAAGGTCAGTTCTGCGGTGCACAATGCGACCGCATAACAGGAATGCGGACCGCATTCCTATCGCAGACCCAAACAGAATCATTAGAGTTTTGAGAGCAATTCTGCGGTCCAATCTGCGGACCGCATTTCAGTTCTGCGATCGCAGAATGCGACCGCAGATCTTGCTCGGGCTTCTATTTTCTAAATTTTATACCCGACCCCCTTTTTAATAAACACCCCAGCCCCTCATTTTTAACGGTCTTCTACACAAAATAAGAGAGAGGAAGAGAGGGTCTTGAGAGAGAAAGTCATCTTCTCCAAAATTTGACTCTTCAAAACCATCCGGGCCGGGAAATCTCAAGCTTATCTTCATCCCCCTTCTTCTTGCAGGTAAAATTCCTAACCCTTTTTCATTGAATTTCTGGTTTAAACTAAGGGGGGGAGTCTCATGCATTGGTTCTTGATTGTAATGGTTGAAATCATACATGCATGTCCATTAAAACCATAAACCTAGTGGGAGTAATTGGGTGGGAGCAAAGACTTGTACAAAGAAGGGGTTAATAACCTAAATATGTTCGGGTTGTGATTTTGAACCTTGAATTCTAAGCTATGTGTATTAATTTGTGCACTATATTGCCGTTGCTAGATTTTTGGTGAATTGGAAGTAGAAATTAAAAAGGGATTCAACTCCAGGTATGTATGGCTAACTTTAACCTTTGTAAAATCGCCATGATTGGTGTCCAAATACTTGGTATGTGATATCTTCATGGATTAGTTGTGAAGTTAAGCTCTTGTGAGTAGTATGTGCTTTCTTGTGTAAACCATTTGTGAATTCATGTCAATGTTGTGCCTTAAACGTTGTTGGTTAAGACGTCCGATTTGGTTATGCAAGTAAATGGCAATAAACCAAGTTGTAATTGCGAATGTGTTATGTGGTAAGAACTATGGAATAAATGATGGAAAGGAATCGAAATTGGTGATATTGAAATAACTGTGGTAACATCCTTTGTGGCTAGATGTGGAAAATTATTGCTGTGATTTAAATGGTACAACGGGCTGTTGAAAAAGATGGAAATGGCATTAATAGTCATATAGACTCTGTGTGAGTTGTGTTGTTGTTCTTTGAGATGTGTTGCT
>NW_017672023.1:6031-33462 GCF_001879085.1 Nicotiana attenuata
CGGGGAGATCGGGTCTCCCTGTCTTAAGCCTTTAGCAACATCAAAATGGGGTAGGTTCTCCATTGACCATGATAGTGTAGTTAACTGTAGATACACGCTCCATTATCCATGTCACAAACATCACTGGGAATCCCATCTCAATCGTAACTTGCTCAAAAAAGCTCCATTCAACTGAATCATAAGCTTTTTGGAGGTCAATTTTGGTCATGCACCTAGCAAAAGTGTTCCTCCTTGTGTACGCTTTCACTAGTTCAGGTGCTAGTATAATATTATCTGTTATTCTCCTACTAGGTATAAAACCAGCTTGTGCCTCACATATAACTGATGCAATAACTTGTTGAATACTGGCTGCTAATACTTTAAATATCAGCTTGTAAATCATGGTGAAGCATGAAATTGGTCTGTAATCTTTTATTGTGCTACGATTAGCCAATTTAGGAACCAATGTGGGAGTAGTACAATTCACAACTTTGTAAAGTTTCCCAGTAATTAAGAACTCGTTAATAGCTTGACTAACTTCATCTTTAATAATCACCCATGCCTTCTTAAAAAAATAGGCATTGTAACCATCAATTCCTGGTGCTTTATCACTATCAATAGCACATAAACCAGCATAAATCTCTCTATCAGTAACCTCAGCACATAGGGCAATCTTTTGCTATTGTGACAATACTGGACCATTTTTCATAACCACTCTATTTATAGCAGGAAGAGAGTGAGATGCTGATCCCATTAGAGACTTGTAGAATTCCACGACTTCTTGCTTTATACTATCAGGATGAGTGAGCTTATCAAATGTGATTCCAACAAGTTCATTTAACTGTTTCTTCTGGCTTCTTTCTTTCATGACTGCTGCAAAATACTTAGTATTTGAAAATCCCAGTTTGATCCATTTGGTTCTTGCTTTCTGTCTCAATACACTTTCTTCAATAAGAAACCATTTTTCTAAGTTCTGCAATATACTTTTCTCTTCTTCAATCAGTGAGTCGTTGCATGCTGCAGTGATCTTCTATTGCATATCCTCTAAGCTTACTCTATCATGTTCAATCTTCATACTAATGGTTCTAAATTGTTCATTATTCAAATTCCTGAAGAGAGGTCTTAGTGCCTTCAATTTTAACCAAATGTTCTTCATTTTGCAATTGGTATGTGACTGATTCCAAACTCTTTCCACAAGTGTAGCAGAACTGTCATGATGTGCCCATATGTCGAAGAATCTGAAAGGTGTTTTGCCAGGTTTAGATGTTGAGTGCAAGGTAATTAGAATTGGGCTATGATCAGATATAAATGGAAGCCCATATTCAGTGATCACATGACCACACTGCATCATCCACTCATAATTGCCAAATACTCTATAAATCCTACTGATGATCATGTCTGCACCATATTGCTTATTAGACCATTTATAGTATTCTCCTGTCCATGTTAGTTCATTTAAATTCAGAGATGTTACACACTCAGCAAAGTCTTGAATTTCTGTGTAATTAAAAGGATTACCCATCAACCTATCATTTGAGTACTGTACTGCATTGAAGTCCCCACATAACAACCATGGCTTTGTAATTCCTGCTGCAATACCCTTTAAACAATCCCATAATTGCTTTCTTTGCTATAGTATTGTATCCATATATAGCAGTAACTAACAATCTATTATCCCCACCTTGTCCTGAACCAAACAATGTATAAATTGAGCTGCAACACTTATGATAGTAACACTATACCATTGAGGATCCCAAGTAAACCATATTCTCCCATTTGAAGCATCCTGATAGTTGGTAGAATAATTCCACCGTAGCATTATTCTTTGCATAATCCTACTACCATTTTGTTCTTTAACTCTTGTTTCCACTATAACTGCTAACTTTATTCTTTGGCTACTAATATATTTTTTCAACTCTTTTTGTTTATACCTCTTATTCACCCCTCTAATATTCCACAATATCCACTTCATTAGCAGGTCATTCTACCTCTACCTTTATCAGGAGGTAAAGTGCTAGTACTCCAGGTCCCCTTGTTTAATGGCTCAAAAGTATTCTTCATTAATATAGCTGATGTTTACCGTGAAAATGGTAACTACAATTAAATTTATGAAATGGGACTCTAAAAATACGTGATCTATTCCCAAGCTAGTTGTTAGAGCAGATGATGCTAGTATTATGAATTTTAACGATGGGGTATGAGATAAATGAGGTAACGACCGAACCAAAGGGATTGCTACACGGATGTAAGTTTGGCCAATGGGGACTTCGAGGTCCACCTCGAGGTCGAGCTCGGGCTATCGGGGACAATCGAGAGTAGTATAACAGATGGAGATATAATCAAATGAAGCTATTTATAACCGAAATTGAGTTATATGATGAAGAACACATATAAAATGAAGAACACATATAGAGGCAAAGGATATCGAGGTATCCTCAGTATCAGTGAAAGCCAATAAGTTTTAGTAAGAAGAGAGAGAGAGAGAAAGATATTATTGCACTTTGTAGAATTGTGGGAGCAACAATAGCCCCATACAAGGTAGGGCGAGTCCCCTTTATATAGGGGAGGAAACTCGGTTAGGAATACATGTATATTTAATTTATGAAATATGGAGATGTGATGGCTTGACTCGACGCCCCAGCGTAGCCTATGGTTAGGCCGGCCCTGTCAAACTCAACCGCGTGTCTTGAGGGCTTCCCCTCTTTGTCTTTATCTCGGCCTCGAATCGGACCTTGACAAGCCCCGAAGGAGAGGGCCAAGTCATGGCTTCGTGTCCTCGGGGTCTCGAGGTACCTCCCCGAGATGGCTCGATGGCGGGAAATCGGGCCCTCTGATTTCACCGCGTTCAGATAGTCTTCGCGTTTCTTGGAGTGACGGCGATGAGGAACGATAAGAAACGGTTCTGAACCCTTGCTTCTTCTAATGTTCTTGGATATCAGATATTAAGACGTATTTCATGCATCGTTCCTGCAGATTTCTACATTGACTGCAGCAGTTGTCTCTCTTAAATATGCCCAGGATGCTTCTATAAATACTTACTTCTCCTCTTTTAGATTCCCTTTTGCATTTAAAACCCTCAACGAGGTTTGCTTCCCCTTATTTTTCATTCCTTCTCAGGAATTCAAGCCTCGCCCTTTTTCTCCTCTCCCTAAATTCGTCTAAGAATGACGAATGCTACAATTTTTGCTTCTCAGGAGGCTACTGGCTCATCTTCCTCGTTTTTCTCTTGGGGCGAAGTGGCTAATCCTCCCTGTGCTGAGGAGTACGTTCCGGGACCTTTTGTGATGACCTCCGATTTTAGGGTCGAGAGGCCCTCCCAGAAGTCAGGGTGCTATGAGCCCGTGACTCGGTATGTTAGCTCTATAACGTACATCGAAAGTGTAAAAATGGACTGCTGCTGGGCAGATTCCATGCTCGTGGAGATCCCCACCCGGGCTGAAGATATTACGGCTCACAAAGCCGGCTTTCTGAGTGTGTATACCTATCCATTTTCCTTGGGGCCGGTACGACCGTCCTCGCCCCTGATTGACCCCGTGATTCTTCACTTCTGTCGGAGTTACCAGGTGACCCTAGGTCAAGTCCACCCTTCGTTCTGGCGCGTGGTTTATATGATCGGGCACTACACGAGCATGATAGATGGGATGCCCTTCACCCTAAACCATTTAATCCGGATGTATAGCCCTCGCCTGCTTCGCGGAGGTTTAATCAAGCTTCGCTGTCGAGCTTCGAGGTCCCTTTTTGCCCCCACTAAGGAATTGGATGATGCGTGGTTAAGCCGATTCATTCGATTGAGGACATCCGATCTGATTCTAGCAGAAAAGATGTCGTTCCTTGAGGAATGGAACGCTGGGCATAAGTAGTTGCAGTGCCCTTACCCCCTCAATCTGCCCGTATACTGACCAAGTGTGGCGGGATTTATCCCGAGCCCATCAAGAGGTCGGAGGCCCTGGTAAGTCTGGAGTTTTGACGCATTCGTGCAATCCGGCGTTAGCGAGGCGTTAGTAGCTTTCTCTTTTCCATGCTTTTGACATCTGTATTTATGCAGGTCTGGTAGGAACTCTACCGGTGAAGGAGGCACCGTCTGTTGGAGGGGACGCTCAGATGCATGACGATGAGGGGAAGAGGAAGGAGATCCTGCCAGTTGGGCTGCCGAACCCAAGAGGGGCAGAGTGGAGGGCTCCGATGTCGACCCTTTGGCTCCAGTACCCAAGGCGATGGAAAATCCTCATGTTGAAGGTGAGGGGGGAAAGTAGTTTTTTGGAACCCTTTGAAGGATGCATGAAGATGATTGATCGTCAGGCCGTGGGTGTAGATTCTTCGGGATAAGGACACGATGCTGACGCGGCTTGGGTTTGTGGTGGCAAAGCAATGGATGGGGTATCGAGTACTGACCTCGATGTAACAGGAGGCCAGGGTTCTCCCTGGACTGGGGTGCCCTTGATAGTCAGTTCGGAAGGGCCTCGGTCTGGACCTCGGGACGAACCGAAAATGGAGGTTCAGGTTAACTCTGTTGGCCCGTTGGTCATTGCTGCTTCCCCAAAGGGGGATATTCTTCCATTTTTCCGTATGTAAGAGGGATCTCGTGAGGAGCTTTTTGTGGTGGGAGAGCTGACCAAAGGCGGAGGCGCAATCGGAAGGCCGGCGATCGTTTTTTAGGGCAGTTCCGAGGCAGACGTCCTGTCTATCTTCGGCGAAATGGGCAGGCTGTGTGATCGGGTAACTTCACCTAGCACTATTTGCTGATTTGGGCTGCTTCGCCCCTTTCTCTTCTTAACTCTTTTGTGCGGTTTCAGGCTGAGGCGGTTTATAACCAGGTCCTCTCCCAGTGTAAGGAAGAGGCGAGTCGTCGTGAGCATGAGAAAGCTTTCTTCGCTGAACAGGTTGTCTATCCCTTGCTCTTGCTATCCTTCGAGTTTTTGTAGAATCTCGTCACTTTTAACTCTTTGGTCCCTGACCCGTGCAGTTTGATAAGGAGAATGCCTTGCTGAGAGGGGAGCTTCGGGTCAGGGAAGCTGAGATCTCCGAGCTTAGCCGGCGTGTATGCGCGGTGTCCTCTAAGAGGGACAACCTTAGGGAGAGGGTTACTTTGATCGAGCGCCAGCTTCAGGACGCAGGGGAGCATAGCGGCAAGTATAAGGGCCTTCATTCCGAGTTGGTGGTTGCACTGCTTCGGATCAAAGCTGAGGTCGAGGCGCTTGTATCATCGCACGAGGGAGGGGCAGTCATCGCAGATTCCTGTGTTGAGAGGGCGTCAAAGGGGGGCTGGCCCGATATTGCCTCAAATCGTGGGTCATGCTTGTCCGATTTTCCGAGGGCTGTCTATCGAGGGCGCGTTGGAAGGTAGCTCGAGCGGGGTGAAAAATGGAAGTGGATCCCCGGAGAGGGGGGACGACATCGAGAAGGGGCCCTCACGGGACCTATAATCACCTGGATGTAACCTTTCGAGGCCATTGGTTCGGGGATAAGTTAAGGCCTACTATCTTTTTCTGTTGGTCTCCTTCTTTGTAGTACTTCTTTAATTCGGCATTTGTATAAGGAGAATTTTGCAACTTCATTTCCCTTTCTGTTTCGATTTTATCAATGATTTGGCGAACAAAAACCTCGGGCCTATAATATAGCCTTTTGGCCTTTCCGGGATGGTTCGGACAAAAGGGCTTTGCCTTTGGTCATTTTGTCGTTTTGCTGCTTCGGGTCCAGTCTCTGAGTCGCGTTGCGACTCGAGCTTTAATTGACCCTTGAGTTTTCAATTTTGGCTGGTGACAAGGGCTCTTACGCATTTTGGTCGTAGAGACCTTTTGATATGTGGCGCGTAGGCCTGTTTAGTTAACTATTTTGGATCCGGTCTTCGAATCGAGTTATGATCCGAGCTCACTTTAATCCTCAAGTTTTCAATGTTTGCTGGCGACAATGGCTCTTACAATTTTTTTATCCCCCCCCCCCCCCTTTTTTTAATTACCCTAACCTACCCACACCCCAACCCTTACCGACCGACACTCTTCTTCTTCTTTAGTCCATCTTTCTCTCTTCTCTCTATCTTCTCTCAAAACTCTCTCAATTTCTCTCAAATCTCTTCTTCTTCTTCCCAAATTCCCTCTTCTTCTCCATTTTTCCTCCTCCTCCTTCTTCTTCTCCCCAAAACCCACCCTTTCTTCTTTCTTTTTCTTCCCATAACCCAAATCCCTCATTACCCCTTCTCTTACCCCTTCTCCATCCAAACCCTACCACCCACCAACCCTTCCCCCCCCACAAAACGCCCCAATCCCTACCCAGCCACAATCCCCCAAATTTTTTCTTTTTTTTCTCTTTCAAGACTCCGCGATAATCCTCAAGTAAGTTGTTCTATTTTTTCTTATGTTGTATGTATTTTGTATTATGTAGTGATTATTGTATAGAATTTTTGCTTTTGGTTGCAATGGGATTTTAGACTCCAAGTTTGGTGTTGTAATTGGTGTTTGGGGTTGATTTGTGTGGGTGTGGGGTGTATTTCTAGTTGATAATTTGTGTGTGGGATGGGTGGTGGTAACATTTAATTATATTTATTGTTGGAAGCTTGCGTGGGGTTTATAGGGCGGAATTGTATCATTTATAAGTGGTGTGGGGACAATAGTGGATGTTGTCCACTTTGGGTAACTGTTTTGTGCCAGCGGGTGGCAAGTCTGAGTACCCATTCGACTGCCACATGTTTGGCTATCCCTAATGGTTATGATGAATTGATTGCAGGTACTATGGCCCGAAAGAAGTGTCGGAACTCAGAAAACACTTCCGACGTCCCGACTTATGATGCCACCCGGTTCACATCCGAGGAGGCCCAGGACAGGTTTCATGCGAAAGCCGCCAAAAGCTTTGTGCCGGAAATTGGTATTGACAGGGCTGCCCTCCGTGTCGAAAAGCCGGACATGTACGAGGAAATCCGCCGGAGGGGGATGGAGTACTTGTTTTATGAACCTGATACGGCAAACCCAATGATAGTCCGGGAGTTCTACGCGAACTGCCCGGAACATATGTGCCGTTCTGTGGTGGTGCGGGGCAGAGTAGTAGATGCCTCAGTACAGAAAATTCGCCAGGTCCTGTAGCTGCCTCCGTTCACTGGTGACAATGATTATTACCATAATTCTCCGGGGGTCGATTGGGACACTCTGATTGACTCCATATGCTCAGGGGGACGGCCAGTTTGGATATAGGAAAACATGACCCTGCATTCCAAGTCGTTCACATGGGAAGCTAAGTGCTGGTTCACCATGATTTGCAGCAGGTTACTGCCCACGAGCAACACATCAGATGTGAACAGCTTACGGGCTCTATTGGTTTGGTGCTTCGTGACCAGGAAGGACGTTGATGTTGCAAAAATCATTGGAGATGAAATGATCCTCCGGTCACCTCTGATGACGAAGGGGTTTTACTTCCCCTCACTTGTGACGAGGTTATGTCTGCTGGCTAATGTCCCCGCCAGTCCTACGGATGGAGCTTTTCCCACAAGAACAACATTCAGAGCTTCGAAGATCAAAGTGGCAGAGATGTACCTACGCCCATTGAGCTGGACGATGATGATGACGACCCAACACCCATGGCACCACCCAGGAGGTCTTATGATGCAGCGGGATCCTCACGGCAACCCCAAACTGGGGCGGAGTTCACTAGATCATACACCAGTCGACCCTTGTTGACTTCTGTGGAGGAAGACGTGGCAGAACTTCGCACCTCGGTAGATAGCCTGCATGTTCGTTTGGATGCAATGTCTAGACGGCAGGCCAGGTCTGAGAGCCAGGTGATGGCTTGGTTCCGTGCTCTAGGGAGGGCCTGTCACGTGGATCCCAACACCGTCTCTGACTCCGAATGATGACCAGGAAAGTCCTCTTACCCTTCTGCTCTTTAATTGTTTTATGACATGAGGACATGCCATACTCTTTGTGTGTGGGGTGGGAGACTTGGGTTAGTGTATATATGTGTTGTTAGTGTATATATGTGTTGTTGTGTATGTAGCTTAGATGTAACCGACTTGGCCCAATGACGGACACTTGTCGACGGGTCTCTTGAGGGCTAAAGTCGGATAAAAAAAAAACTACAAAAGCTAGGAGACTCTTCCTGATGACGGACCACCTAGACAGTATTCTTGAGGGAAGTAGTCTAATCAAAAAGCCAAAAAGATTTTTTTTAATTTTTTTTTTAGGTAGTGTAGTAATTCCCCCTTGGTTTTTCTTTTGACCGCGGTTCTTTTCCAAGGGTTTTTCTTGAACCGGGTTAGGTAGATTTGTCATATAGATTTTAGGACCCTTAGGATATTTTTTGGGCCAAGATGGGCTGGGCAAGAATGCATCCCGTGGTGTACAAACCTGCAAATACTTAAAATGAACTTGAGGGTACGACACCTAGGCTCATGTGTAGACTCTTAATCTTATGCCTTACTTTTGCACACCCTGTCTTGCTTGAACACTCATGTGAATGTGTTGACAAACTAATTTGGATTGAGTTATATGCCAAGTGTGTGTGAGGTTATACACGTATTCTATGCTTGCATGCGATATCTAGAACTTGCCCCGTGTGTGTGCAAAGCGAAATAGTAGTTGTTTGGTCTTAGAGATGATTTAGGCATTTCTTTGTGGAGCCCCATATTATCATTAATCCACATGTACAGATTACCATAGTTAACCCCTTTGAGCCTATAATCCTTTTTCTTTGGCAACCACATTACAAGCCCTACCCATTGGTTTGAATTAACCATCTATTTGAACCTTTTCACCTCTCATGAGCACTTGAATTGTTATGAACCTTGTAAAAGTTAAAGTGTGGGGTGGTTGGTTTGGCTTTCGAGTGGAACTAGTTGAATAAGGAGAAAAGTGCACTGTTTTGAAAAAGAAGAGCCACGTGAATTGAAAAAAAAAAAATATATATATATATATATATATATACATATATAATAATATCTAGACAAGTGGTGGCTCTTGATGCAAGTGTGCTTAAAGAAGAATGGGGTAATTACACTGATGTGAAGGTGGAATTTTGGGGTGACATAAGGATGAGGTTTTAATTGATAAAATGTATGTATTAAAGTGCTTAGGGAGGTGTAGTCACTTTCATATCTAAATGTATCCTACCCGTCCCGTAGCCTAAATTACAACCAAATGAAGCCCTATTGATCTTAGACTGAGCAACTCGATTAGTAGAGTATTACACTAAGGGCAAGCTTATGGTGTATCTGTGTGGCATATGAATGTTCTTTGCTGAGAGTGAGTGAATTCTCTCTATCTACAGTTCCCTGTTGTTTGATTTCATGTGTGTGGAACTTCTCTCAAAAATGTGATGTGAGGGCATTTAACTCAAGAAGAAAAAGCAAGTCTTCACTTCTGTTAGAGTACATAAAGTAAGCATGAGTGTGGCATGGCATTAGAGTCTTCATCTGAGGTATGGTTGTTGCACTGCTTAGGTTGTTCTTTCATAATAGCAGGTGTGACATAAAAAGGGTAATGCATCTAACGAATAGGCCTAGAAGTGTGGTTGAACTTGCTCGAGGACGAGCAAAGATTTAAGTGTGGGGTGTTGATAATAGGTGAATTAGACTATAATTGGACCCTAAAGAACCACATTTTTGTATAGCTTTGTGGTAAAAAGTGATAACCAAATGCTCTAATTAGTGCTTTTCATGCTTTGCAGGCTATATCCAATGAAAGAAGTCGATGGAGCAAGTTTGGGATCAATTACGGAGAAAAGGAGGCCAATCAAACAATGCCCACGAGATGCACCAAGTAAAGAGACAAAAGCAGAGCTGAACTTGGCCTGCCGCGGTCAGACCGTAACCGCGGTAGGACCGCGGTAGAGCAGAGCTGCAGATTCAGAGGACCTCTTTGGCCGCGGTCCTGGCGTAACCACGGTAGGACCGCGGCAGAAAGCGAAAAAACTAGGGACGAAAGTGTCAAGACGGGAAAACTTGGTGTAAAACCCTTATAAAAAGTAGGAATTCGGCCATATTAGGTCAGATTGACTTTGAAGAGTACTTTGGAAGAGAAACAAGTGTGATAGATCACCAAAAACATCATTATTCTTATTCTCTTTTATTTTTCTTGTAATTTTCGATTATCAATCTTCTAGTAGTTTATTCCTCCATTGTTATGAGTAGCTAAATACCTTAATCTAAGGTTTTGGTGGAACCCGTTGGGGATGACTTGGTTGTTTTATTAAAATAGTTGGATTTGGTTGTTAATCTCTATTTGTTCATCTATGTTTTGATTGTGGTTAGTTGAAAGGGCCCTCAACTATCCGTTCCTATTTATTATGTATCTACTTGAAGAGAGTGCATATTTAGGTGATTATATGAACAACATCACTCTCGGAGTATAGACGAGAGTCATAACCGAGGGTTTAGAGGTTGCATTAGAGATAACGATACCTCGGGTGCAATCTAAGTGAATTGTATTGTGAATTTAGCTAGCGTAACTTGAGAGAGTGCGTCTAGTAAATTATCATAATTGCTTGAGAAAGATTTATGATAGCTGGAGCGTTCATGATTGATAGAGACAACTAAATCATAGTTATAAGACATATACAACCAAGGAAATTACCAACGGGGGAAACCATTGCCTTAGACCTTATTCCAATTGTTTACACATCAAGTTTAGTTAATTTTCAGCTGTTGATTACTTTCAGTCTTTAGTTGTTAGAAAAATCAACCATTGTGAATCAAAAAGTTTGGGGAAACAGATTGTGTGAATTTAGTAAATCTTACAATAGTAATTGATAGGTTAATTCTCAAATTATATTTGCAACGCCCGCGTAGTCTTTTGTGAGACTCAGTTGAGCGTGATCAATGATGCCCCCCAGTATTAGAGGTTGATTGAAAAGAAGCCTTGGATATTGTTGAGTCCTCCTTAGGTAGCATATAGTTGTTGCCTCGATAAAAAACTTGCAGGTAAAACCCATTTGGGACAAAATCCGATCTAAGGGAAAAAGAGTGCAACGCATGATTTAAAACCTAAGGCCTTCGTGCGAATAGGGCGTCTTCGATAGCTTCGATCAAAAATCTGCAATGAGTTAGTTTTAAACTCAAATGGACAAAAAGGATAAAGCCATACCTTAGCAGTAGTATCGTTTGAGTAATGATACGTTCCAATTGTTTGGCAGTTGTTCACTTTCCATCATGCTAAGTTTGTAGTATCCTTTGTCGACCACTCCGAGGACTCGATACGGTCCTTCCCAATTCGGGCCTAGTGCGGCCATTCGAACAAGTGCTGCTTCTCATTTTTCATCTAGTAGATCGAGGTTAGCATTCATGGCCTCATGATTTGATCTTCCTATGCATGTCGAAACCTGGCGCTGGGCTCTTCGACTTCGATAGGGATGAGGGCATCGGATCCATAAACTAAAGAGAACGGAGTAGCCCCCGTGCTAGACTTTGATGTTGTTCGATATGCCCATAGGACCTCAGGTAGAACTTCTCTCCATTTTCCCTTCGCATCGTCCAACCTCTTCTTTAGGTTTTGAATTATGGTTTTGTCATGGACTCAGCCTGTCCATTTCCAGTTGGATGGTATGGTGTCGATAAATCCTCTTTATTTTTTTGGCCTCGAGAAACTCTATCACCTTACTGCCGATGAATTATTTTCCATTGTCACATACAATCTCGACAGGTATTCCAAATCGGCATATGATGTGGTCCCATATGAAGTCAATAACTTCTTTTTCTCGGACCTTCTCGAAGGCATGTGCTTCTACCCACTTAGAAAAATAATCAGTCATAAACAAAATAAACTTAGCTTTAACTGGGGCCGTTGGTAGGGGTCCGACTATATCCATCCCCTATTTCATGAAATGCCATGGGGATAAGACCGAATGGAGTTGTTCTCTTGGTTGATGGATCATCGGTACAAATTGTTGACACTTATCACATTTTTTGACAGATTCATTGGAATCTTTTTCCACGTTATCCCAGTAGTAACCTGCTCTGATGATTTTGCGAACCAAAGACTCGGTGACGGAGTGATTCCCACAAGTGCCTTCATAGATCTCTCGAAGAACATAATGGGTGTCCCCCGGCCCCAAACATACCGCTAATGGTCCATCGAACGTTCTTCTGTATAATGTTCCATCCTCGTCTAGGGAGAAACTAGAAGCATTGGTTCGTAGATCCCTCGATTCTTTGTGATATGAGGGGAGCTTTCAATTTTTCAAATAGTCGATGTACTTATTCCTCCAGTCATAGTTCAAACTTGTTGAATTTATCTCGACATGACCCTCTTCAATCACTGATCTCGATAACTGAACGACAGTCCCCGGGACAACGTCGTCTTCTTCGATCGAGGACCCCAGTTAGCAAGTGTATCGACTTCACTATTTTGTTCCCAAGGCACATGATCCAGCGTCCACTCCTTGAAGCGGTGCAAAGTTACCTGTAGTTATCCAAGTACCATTGCACTCTATCCTCTCGAACTTCGAAACTTTTATTTACTTGGTTTACCACCAATAGAGAATCGCACTTGGCCTCGATGACTTCTACTCCCAAGCTTTTGTCTAGCTCGAGACCTGCAATCATGGCCTCATAATCGGCCTCATTGTTAGTCAATCTAGAAGTTTTAATAGATTGTCTAATGGTATCACTCGTGGGTGGCTTCAAGACAATGCCAAGCCCGGACCCTTTCACATTCGAGGCACCGTCTGTGAAAAGGGTCCATACCCCCGATGATGTACCCAAACTTAGCAGGAGTTCTTTCTCCACTTCAGGTACGAGGGTCGGTGTGAAATTGGCCATGAAGTTAGCTGAGATCTGAGACTTGATGATCGTTTGGGGTTGATATTCGATATCGTACCCGCTAAGTTCGAAGACCCACTGAGCCAATTGGCCCAATAGCTCGGGCTTATGCAAAACGTTTCGAAGAGGGTAAGTGGTTAATACACATATAGGATGACATTGAAAGTATGGTTTTAGCTTTCGAGATGCTCTTATTAATGCAAGTGCTAATTTTTCTAAGTGAGGGTACCTTGTTTCGGCATCTCCTAGAGTTCGACTTACGTAATAAACAGGAAATTGCGTACCTTGCTCTTCTCGAACTAGTACCCCACATACCGCTATATCTGACACAGCCAAATATAGGTAAAGCTTTTCGTCTACCTTCGGGGTATGAAGCAAAGGCGGGCTCGGCAAGTATCGCTTAAGTTCCCCTAGGGCTCGTTGGCATTCTGGGGTCCATGCAAAGTCCTTTTTTCTTTTTGAGAAAGGAAAAGAAATGGTGATTTCGATCTGACGACCTTGAAATGAATCGACCCAAAGCAGCTATTCGCCCCAAAGCAGCTATTCGCCCTATTAGCCTTTGCACGGCCTTCACACTATCCACGATCGTGATATCCTCGATAGCCTTGATCTTATCGGGGTTGATTTCGATACCCCGATTGGACACCATAAAGCCGAGGAACTTACCCGAGCCAACTCCGAAGGCACGTTTCTCCGGGTTAAGCTTCATGTTGTATTTTCTCAAAATTGCAAATGTTTCCTGCAAATGAACTAAATGGTCCTCTGCACATAGGGACTTAACCAACATATCATCAATATAGACTTCTATTGTTTTACTTATTTGTTCTTCGAACATTTTGTTAACTAGGCGTTGGTATGTAGCTCCTACATTTTTAAGCCCGAAGGGCATTACGTTGTAACAATAAGTTCCAAATTTAGTAATAAATGAAGTCTTTTCCTGGTCATCCGGGTTCATCTGAATTTGATTGTACCCGGAGTAGGCATCGAGAAAAGTTAGGATCTTGTGGCCGGCCGTGGCATCGATCATACGATCGATGTTTGCCAATGGGAAAGAATCTTTCGGACATGCCTTATTCAAGTCCTTAGAGTCTACACACATTCTAAGTTTGTTTCCTTTTTAGGAACTACAACTACGTTGGCTAACCACTCGGGGTATTTTACCTCCCGAATGGATCCTATTTTAAGAAGTTTGGTTACCTCATCTTTTATGAAGGCATGTTTTACCTCGGACTATGGCCTCCTCTTTTGCTTCACCGGTTTGAACCTAGGATCGGTGCTCAGCCGATCCGTGGTGATTTACGATGGAATCCTTGTCATATCTAAATAGGACCAAGCAAAGAAATCCATATTATCAATAAGAAATTGAATGAGTTTTTTCCTGAGTTCGAAGGTCAATACCGTTCCCAGGTATACCTTTCTCTCGGGCAAGTATTCGATAAGTATGACCTTCTCCAGTTCCGCGACAGTTGACTTAGTTGCATCGGACTCTTCGGGAGCGACGAAGGTTCGAGGAGTAAAGAAGTCCTCTTCTTCGTCTTCGATTACCTGTTGCTCCGACTCCATCGAGGTTGGGGGCTGTGATTGCTATTTAGCCGCCTGCTTACCTTTGGTGCTCGGTTTCTCCGAGGTCGAGGGCTCTGGTATCGGCACCACTTCCTCGATTGCAAACATCTCTTTCGTAGCATGTTGCTCTCCCTAGACTGTTTTCACTCCTTCCTCTGTCGGGAACTTCATAATTTGGTGAAGAGTTGAAGGTACTGCCCTCATGCTGTGTATCCATGGTCTCAAGGAGTTTGTTATATCTCATGTCACCTTCAATGACATGGAATCTAGTGTCTTGTATGGTCCCGGCTACGTTTACCGACAAGATGATCTCTCCTTTGTTGTTTTGCTTGCCATGTTGAAGCCATTCAAGACCCGGGATGCAGGTACAATCTGATCTTGTAGGCCGAGTTGTTCCACGACCCTTGATCTGATTATGTTTGCTGAGCTACCTAGATCCACTAAAACACGTTTAACTTGAATTTTATTTAAAAGGATAGAGATTACCAGGGCGTCGTTGTGAGTCTCAGATATGCCTTCTGCTTCATCGTCACAGAATGATAAGGCGTCCTCGGGCATATAGCTCCGAGTTCGTTTTTCTCTTGTGATTGATACCTTGGTGTGTTTGAATATAGGCCGTTGAGGAACATCGACTCCGCCAATGATCATGTGGATTGCATGTTGTGGTTCTTCTTGCTCATTTTTTCTTGCATCTCTCCTCCTAAAGTGATTCTTAGCCCGATCACTTAGGAATTCTCGAAGGTGGCCCCGTTGAACAACCGAGCAACTTCTTCCCATAGCTGCCTGCAATCTTCTGTTCTATGACCATGTGTGCCATGATACTTGCACATCAAATTCGGGTTCCATTGAGAAGGATCGGTCGGTATAGGCCTGGGCCACTTGGTGTCCTTGATTCTTCAAATAGCCGACAAAATCCCTGATGCATCTACACTGAAGTTGTACTCCGATAATCGAGGTGCCTCTGTGGGATCAGTATGCTTATCGAATCCCTTTTACTCATGAGTCCCCGAGAACTTTGACCTCGATCGTCTCTTCGATCGCTCCGAGGAGCGTTCTGACCTGAACTGTTGTTCCTTCGATCGACATACGGTTGATATCGTTCCCTGTTCGATCTCGATTCCCTGTTCGTATCCCTCGGGGGCTTGACAGCGAACCTGTTAGGATGAACCGAACCCGAGGGGGCTCCCAACCGATCATCCCCGACCCTAATTTTTGATTGGTAACGGCTGTGCACATCTGACCACGTCACATCTGGATACTCGATCAAGTTCTGCTTTAATTGTCGAGATGCAATCAAGCTCCGTTCATTCAAACCATGCATAAAGGCCTGTACTGCCCAGTCGTCAGAGACCGGTGGTAATTCCATTCTTTCCATCTGAAACCTGGACACGAACTCCCTTAACATCTCGTCGTTCCTTTGTTTTATTTTGAAGACATCCGATTTTTTCGTGGCCACCTTTATGGCCCCGGCGTGTGCTTTCACGAAGGCATCTGCTAACATAGCAAACGAGTCAATAGAGTTAGGAGTTAAGTTGTGATACCAAATCATAGCTCCTTTCGATAACGTTTCTCCAAACTTTTTAACAAGACTGATTCGTTCTCATCGTCATTCAAGTCATTTCCTTTGATCCCGCAAGTGTATGAAGTAATATGCTCGTTAGGGTTGGTTGTTCCGTTATATTTAGGCATGTCGGGCATGCGAAACTTTTTAGGAATAAGCATCGGAGCCGCACTTTGGGGGAATGATTTTGTATGAATATTTTGGCATCTAATCCTTTCAAAACTGGAGGTGCCCCCGGTATCTGGTCTACACGGAGTTATAAGTCTCCGCCTTCTTATCATTGTATTCAATTTTCTTTTCTCCGGACTCGATCCTCTTAGTGAGCTTTTCGAGCATCTTCATAATCGTGGGATCAGTCCCCAAGCCGCTTCCATTTGACCTTTCTGGCGTTGGCTCAACACGTCGATTGTTTTCATGTTCAGCTACACTCGAAGTCTTATTTTGACTTTGAAGTTGAGCGATGGCGATTTGCTGAGTCTGCAACATCTCGAATATCACTTGGAGGTTGACTCCCCCATCTCCTATTCCTGGTGTTCCTTGGTCCCCTGGTTGGGCTTCCCCGCGTACACTCCCTTCAGGGTCTGTGCCTAAGTTTGTGTTTATAGCAATATGAGAACTAACATCAACTGGTTCCATGTTTGGCACTTCCCTAGGGTTTACCGGTGGTACACCGACCCCTACATTGTTGTTTTCACCAAGACCTTCGTTGTCATGAGCAGGTGCATTTTGTGAGCTAGACATGTTTCAACCTGAGAATCAAAAATTCTTGACAAGAAAAAGTATAAAACTAACGTGTGTAATAAGAATCAATAAAGAAACAATCACTATTATCTTTAGCCCCACGGTGGGCGCCAAACTGTTTACCTCGATAATACGAGTAACAATTAAATTTGATTTGTGGTTTTAAAGATACGTGATTAGATTCAATACCAATTAATAATCAAGAAATATGAAGTAGAAGTGAAGGAAATAAATGTATCAAACCAATATAACTCAGTAGCAGGAACCTCGAGCTTAGTGACCTCGAGGTGGGTTTAGGACAATTAGAACAATTAAGCAAGAAAAGTAAGGTAAGAGCTATAGAGCTAAAAGACAATTCTGGTGAACAGTAGCCAAAAAGTAGAGAGAATATTCTTTTCTCAATGATTAGATGATGTTACAAATGATTGGGGTCCCCTTTATATAATAGGGGAATCCTAAATATGGAATATTTCTATTTACAGTAGGGAATATCCTTGGTACAGCTGTCTAACCGCCTAGTACCGCTTAGTACGGAATTGTACGATCCTACTCCGGGATTTGCGCCATGATTTTGGCGACATGGCAGGAATCTAGCTATTTTGTTGTAAATCCATAACGGTACTATTTCGGGGTCAAGCATACTCAGCATTGGAACTCTTCGTACTCCTATCTTTCGAGCATTGCGTTCTGTCTTCGAACTTGAATCTAGTCTACCGGGCTCGACCTCGACCTCGCCCGAACTTGGGCCTAGGATGCACCATCGAGCCTATAAATCGGAGGCTGACTTTAACCGTATACAATTGTGTTGGACAGCTAGAAATTTTAAAATTAGTCTTAATGCTTATGGTTTGACATTCATTATATATATAAAAGTTATGTTTAATATTCAAATTATTTTTTCCGATATTGTTGTTTGTTTTGGGCTCGATTAGCATTTCCTATTAAAGAATAACTTCATTTTCAAGAACGGAGGATGCTCATATTCACCACAATCTTTATTGGTTCTATTAGAAAAAATAAAAATATAAGGATATTGCTAACTTACTACACCCATATACTAGTAGGTCAGCAAAACGCTTTTAAAATATTGACAAATGGCTTGCTCTTAAATGAGCAAACAATTTATATATTTCTATCCTTCTTTTGACTTCACTTAATCATAGTTAAGTATTAGTATATATTTTTACTTTAATTTTTAACTGTTTAAATTAAATTATTTAATTTGAACTAAACACGGATCATCATTTACTTCCCACCAAACTCTTTTGTTTTTTCATTCTTCAATGCTGACTCCAGAAACCATACAATTAGTGTTTCTTACCAGCTACTACAAGCAGATAAGCGAAAGAGTTTTGTAAAGATGGCACTATCCCTCCCAAATCTGTATGCAAAAGGTCATTATGTTTATCATTTCTACTTTATTCTAATGGTACTTTAGATTGTCTCTTTATTTAACTGTTCTTGAATTTCTTTTAGCTACTTTGTTCTTTTTCTACTTCTTCACTTTGTTGGGTATCTCTTAAATCTCTTGTGAGAAATTCTTATGGATTTAAGTTATATGCACTGGGATCTTATTGATGTAAAGTACTCAGTCCGGTCCTAAATATTAGTCGTTCAATGAATTTGTTTCAACATAATTGATGTGTTTGAAAACATTTAGTGTTTATTTCCCAAAACTAGCGTAGTGTTAATTGAGGTGCTTAATGAGAGATAAAAAGTAGTTTATGCAAATACTTTAATGATTAAGATATTAAATGTTGTTCTTAAGGGGTGTTCAAAAACTCTTAAAAGACATAATATAGTACTCCCTCCATTCCAATTTATGTGAACCTGTTTGACTGGATACGGAGTTTAAGAAAAAATATAAAAAGTTCTCATTAGGATAGAATTGTAAGTTTAAGCTAAATTGTTACAAAATTTAGAAACGGGTCATTCTTTTCGGAACAGACCAAAAAGGAATTAGGTTCACATAAACTGGAACAGAGGTAGTACTATTTAGGTGCTTTTCTTCGGGGGTGGGGGGTGGGGGGTGGGAGGAGAGGGAGTTGGTTCCTCTCGGTAGGTTGGCTCTGCAGCTATGTTGCTCATACTTTTCAAAAATGTTGTTGTACCCGTGTTGGATCCATAAAAAATGTGCTAGTTTTGGAGGATTGGGCACATCTACCCAACGGCATTTTTGAAGAGTCTGAGCAATATAGTTCTGCAGTGTGGACAAAATGGATTTGATAGAGAGGTATGTTAGATCAAAAAGATTTATTAAATAATGTTACCTCACCCCTGAAACCTGAATACAAACATAGGAAATTGTTAAGAAGTGATTGTGAAAATCTTTCTCTCCAATTTTAGTGTACTTCAGATGGTCTTTATCTAATAGTAATATCTTGCTTTCCAGGTGATGCTTATGGGATTAAGTATTTTGAGATTAAAACAAAGCCAAGTCAATTGAAGCTTTCCTTTAGCCGTAGAGCAAGGGCAAAAGCAGCTCTTAGTACTCGTTCGAGTTCCACTGAAGTTCCTCGTCAGTGGTACAATCTAGTTGCAGACCTTCCAATCAAACCTCCACCACCTTTGCATCCCAAGACTTTTCAACATATCAAGCCTGAAGATTTGTCTCCTCTTTTCTGTGATGAGTTGATTAAGCAGGAGGCAAGCATCGACCAGTTTATTGATATACCAGAAGAAGTTTTAGATGTCTACAGCCTTTGGCGCCCGACCCCTCTGATTAGGTTTGTTTTCAGTTTCTTAAAAGTGGTCTTATTGGAATGTCAGCTTCACTTGCATCTTCAGTCAAAATATGCTAACTTATGGTAACTTTTAGAGCTAAGAGGTTGGAGAAATTGCTTGATACACCTGCGCGAATATATTACAAGTATGAAGGTGGTAGCCCAGCAGGATCACATAAGCCCAACACTGCCGTTCCTCAAGCCTGGTACAATAAAATGGAAAGTGTCAAAAATGTTGTAACGGAGACTGGGGCAGGGCAATGGGGGAGTGCAATATCATTTGCTTGCAGCTTATTTGGTCTCAACTGTGAGGTAAGATGTACCTAAAAGTTTTCCTTTTATTTTAGAGCACCTATATGTTAGAAATCATCAACCAGATTCAATTTGGATAACATAGAATGGCAGGAAAAGGTATAAAATCTAAAATGATCCCCTTGAAAATTTCATGTCAAATGGAACCGATGTTTCTGGACAACTGTCACATCTTAATTTGTGGAATTTTAATGCAGGTATGGCAAGTTCGAGCTTCTTTTGATCAGAAACCTTATCGTAAAATGATGATGCAAACTTGGGGTGCCAAGGTGCACCCTTCTCCTTCTGATCTTACAGAGGCTGGTCGGACTATTCTACAAATGGATCCTTCGAGTCCAGGAAGTTTAGGTATAGCTATTTCAGAGGCTGTGGAGATTGCAGCTGCAAATGCTGACACTAAGTATTGCTTAGGAAGTGTTCTCAATCATGTTTTATTACATCAGACTGTTATCGGTGAGGAGTGTATAAAACAGATGGAGGATTTTGGAGAGACTCCAGATGTGATCATCGGTTGCACTGGAGGTGGATCCAATTTTGCAGGACTCGCTTTCCCATTTATCCGGGAGAAGCTTAAGGGAAAAATTAATCCTCTTATTAGAGCGGTTGAACCTGCAGCTTGTCCCTCCTTGACGAAAGGTGTATATGCTTATGACTATGGAGACACAGCAGGCTTGACTCCGTTAATGAAAATGCATACACTTGGTCATGACTTCATACCGGACCCCATTCATGCCGGTAAGCCTTTGTCTCTTTAGGAGGATAGTTAAATTTTTGCCCTTTGCTTTCTTTTTAAAATATTAGAAACTTTGTTTCCAGGGGGTCTTCGTTACCATGGCATGGCGCCATTGATATCACACGTCTATGAATTGGGTTTTATGGAAGCAATATCAATTCCCCAGACTGAATGTTTTAAAGGTATCCTTAATTCCATATTTTCGCACTTATCTGTTTGGAGTATGAGTAATGTGAATTGTAAATGCACTGATGTTGCAGAGTCCATCATTCTAATATATTGTACAATTACTGTTTCAGGCGCGATACAGTTTGCTAGGTCCGAGGGATTGATACCTGCACCAGAACCAACCCACGCGATAGCTGCCACAATCAGGGAAGCTCTACGATGTAAAGAGACAGGAGAATCGAAAGTTATACTCATGGCAATGTGTGGACATGGCCATTTTGATTTGTCATCTTATGATAAGTATTTGCAGGGTAGCTTGGTTGATTTGTCATTTTCAGAAGAGAAAATAAAAGCCTCACTGGCAAAAATACCCCAACCGATGTCCTAATCTGGTCCAAATCGAGCAGACAATGAGAGTAAGTGGTATGTAGAGAGAAGCTTGCAGAGGTCTGTCTCGTTTTACTTTGATCTGGGAACCGTCATGCTTCCTGTATAGGGCAATTCTTTTCATTTTTGTATTTGCTGTTGAATGTTGTGGGTGATTTTTGTATTATGTCTGCGTACACACTACCCCCCAGACCCCACAGTGTGGGATAATACTAGACCCCACAGTGGGATAATAATGGGTATGTTGTTGTTGTTGACAAGACTAGTCGTCCACCTGCACTTCGCACCGTTATGTATCTACATTGTAATAACTTGTGAAATAACAAAGCTGCTATTCCCGAAATAATTATTGCAAGAACAAGATCAGATCTTGGTTATGATTTCTTTCCACAAAAATGTTTTCCCAGTTCTACCAAGTTCATTCATGAAAAATAACCCCCCCACCTCCCACCCCCACCCTCTTGTTGCATGATTATTCAATAGGACTGGTAGTAGCTTTGTGAGCTGTTGTCTGACCTTCAATATTTAAAGATGCATGTAGTCGTCTGTTCTTCAGCTAGGTCGTGGCCATTATGACTAAGCTCTTCATGCAAAAGCCTATTTGATTGCCTTGACAACAATGAAAGATCTGGAAAAAGAGTGGCAGTCGAATCAAACTCTCCTGAGGATTGTCTGGTTTTTGGATTAAGGAATGTTTTCAATCTCTAGCAATGTGTAGTTCAATATATGTTCATCAGACAATTACTTCTTGAACTGAAAGCTCTCAAATGACAATCTTTCTATTATATATTCAGCACATTTTCAATTTCTAAACATAAGATCCTTACTGTAATTTTCTAAAGATGTGTGGCACATTCATTTGAAGGCGAAGTCTAGTTAGCCCCATGTAATTTGCAGCTCTGAGTCACTTATTTACTTGACCATATTATCATAATGTAAACCTTTTTCTTGTTTCATAGACTTAAAAGTCTAAAAGAACTACACCCACAAGTTCCCTTTATACAAAATGATAGTTTGAGGTTTCTGAGATTTCAATTGATGTGGTCAAAAAAAATTTCAGGATTTAATAAGTCTTGGTGGGTAGAATTACGGGAGAAATTCAAAAATAGCCAGATTTACCACTGGTCGTTGAAAAATAGTCAAGTTTCAAAAGTCATCGAAATTAAGCCATTTTAAATCTGAGCGAAAACACTGTTCAAAATCCGAAAAAATACGCCCGCAAATTTTACGGGAGTTCCAGGATAACTATGCTGGAACTCCCGCAAATTTTACGGGAGTTCAAGCATAATTATGCTGGAACTCCCGCAAATTTTACGGGAGTTCCAGCAAGTATAATTGTCCAGTATAATATACTGGAGTTTGGAGCACTGGTGCTCCAGTCTCCCGCAAATTTTACAGGAGTTAGCAAAGTATACCGGTCCAGCATAATATGCTGGAGTTCGTACACAAATGCACCAGAACTCCCGTATATTATACTGGACCGGTCCCTGTTGCAGCAAAATAGTAGCTATTTTTCATTGACTTGGTAAACGCTGGCTATTTTTCATTGACTAGTGTGAAAACTGGCTATACCATAATATTTTAACTAGAATTATCCGGTACCTATACCGGTAGAAAGTACCAAGTTACCAGCGGAATTAGTCGAAGTATCCAAGCTGGCTGGGACACCCATATTAAACAAAAAGTATTTCCCGTAACTCATTGCATCATATAATGTATGGTAGCTAGCTTATGCAACTTCTAAATGGAAATCTGGCTCCAAGTGGCTGCAATATGGCAGATACAGTTAGTATTACTCATCTTTGTTCAGTATGGGGCGAATTTAGGATCTCTAGTACATGGGTGCACCACTAAAAAGAGAAAGGAAAAAATGTATTTACTGGGAATTGATCATAACTCAATCTTCAACCAAGTGCATCATTCAATCTTGTTGGAGCATGGATACCAACAGGTAATATTATATCAATTCTAGAAAATATGTACATAAAATATCTAATTTTACGAGAGACCATGGGTTGACATGCCCCATAATTATATCTATAAATCCGCCCCTGGTTCTATGGTTTAGTGCAGCCAGGGGCAAAGAGAGGAGAAACTACCGATTCGGCCAAACCCTGTAGCTTTGATGTAAACCATGTATTTGTCTTAAGAAATTCATTGAATATGTACAAATTATTTATTTAGAATCCAGTAACTTAATAGATTAAAAATTCTGAACCCATAAATTTCAAATCTTGGCTGTATGCACAACCTCCAAAAGCAACAGTTCGGTGGCTAAAAAAGTTACCTTAACCTGTCCTGCCCCATTAATATGTTGCCTGCTCCATTCTTGCCATGTCCTGCCTCGCCCCATTGCCATTATGTAATAACATACTAAATCAGACTAAGAGTTTTTTTCATTTCTTAAAATAGCGCTCGTATTCCCGTATTTCGCCGCTAAAGATGAAAGTTTAAGTCGATTACACAAAATTTTAACATATTAGAATTTGTTATAAAATAATAAAAGAAGAAGAACAATATTGCAGAGAGAGAGGGAAAATTCTTATTGAATTTTTCGGATGAATTACAATGGAATAGAACCCTCTATTTATAGGGAGATGGTGACTTAGCCACCAAGTAATAAACCCTAGAATCTCTCTAAATATAGACATTCACCATAAATAGAATTCTATTTATAACACTCCCCCTGAATGTCTATTCAACAGATAATGTGCCTCGTTAAAACCTTAACTAAAAGAAAACCCAATGGGAAAAAAATTTCTAGAAAAGGAAAAAGAGTACACATGTTTAGAAATGCGCCTATTGGTTGCCTCGTTAAAAACCTTGCAAGAAATACCCAGCGGGACAAAACCTTGTAAGGGAAAAAGAGTGCAACGCGTATTAACTCCCCCTGATGAGAGCATCAATTCACATCCTTGAGCCTTCGCATCCCGATCTTGTACACTAGCTTCTTGAAGGTTGACGTTGGTAGAGATTTTGTGAACAAATCAGCCATATTATCACTTGAACGAATCTGTTGCACATTAATATCACCATTCTTTTGAAGATCACGTGTGAAAAATAACTTTGGTGAAATGTGCTTTGTCCTATCTCCTTTTATGAATCCTCCCTTCAATTGAGCTATGCATGCTGCATTATCTTCATACAAAATTGTGGGTAGTTTGTCACATTTCAAACCACATTTGTCTCGAATAAGATGTATTATAGACCTCAACCACACACACTCTCGACTTGCTTCATGAATAGCAATTATCTCAGCATGATTAGATGAAGTAGCCACAATTGATTGCTTAGTCGATCGCCAAGATATGGCAGTGCCTCCACAGGTAAATACATAACCTGTTTGAGACCGAGCCTTGTGTGGGTCAGATAAATACCCAGCATCAGCATACCCAACAAGATCGGGACTGCAATTGTTGCCATAAAATAAGCCCATATCGGTAGTCCCTTTTAGATACCGCAATATGTGTTTGATCCTATTCCAATATCTCCTTGTGGGAGCAGAGCTATATCTTGCTAAGACATTAACTGAAAAAGTTATGTCAGGCCTTGTAGTATTGGCAAGATACATTAGTGCACCTATTGCACTAAGATATGGTACTTCAGGACCAAGTAGCTCTTCATTCTCTTCTTGAGGTCGGAGTGGATCCTTGTTCACATCAAGTGATCGAACAACCATCGGAGTACTTAATGGATGGGCTCCATCCATGTAAAACCGTTTCAATACCTTTTCTATGTAGGTAGATTGATGAACAAAAATTCCGTTTGCCAAATGTTCAATTTGCAAACCAAGACATAATTTTGTCTTTCTGAGATCTTTCATCTCGAATTCCTTCTTTAAATAATCAATTGCCTTTTGGAGTTCTATAGGAGTTCCAATAAGGTTTATGTCATCAACATATACGGCAAGTACAACAAATTCCGATGTCGTTTTCTTCATAAAAACACATGGGCAAATGGCATCATTTATATAGCCTTCCTTTAATAAATACTCACTAAGACGATTATACCACATTCGTCCTGATTGCTTTAGACCGTACAAAGATCTTTGCAATTTGATTGAAAATATTTCCCGGGATTTTGAATTATTTGCGTTAGGCATTTTGAATCCCTCGGGAATTTTCATGTATATCTCATTATCAAGTGAGCCATAAAGGTAGGCGGTAACCACATCCATTAAATACATGTCAAGCTTTTCATTGACAGCAAAACTAATGAGATAACGGAACGTTATAGCATCCATAACGGGTGAATATGTCTCTTCATAATCTACACCAGGCCTTTGTGAAAATCCTTGTGCAACAAGGCGTGCCTTATATCTTTGTACCTCGTTTTTCTCATTTCTCTTGCGTACAAAGACCCATTTATAGCCAACAGGCTTAACACCATTAGGTGTTTGGACTACAGGCCCAAACACTTCACGTTTTGCAAGTGAGTTCAACTCTGATTGGATTGCTTCTTGCCATTTTGGCCAATCAAGTCTTTGTCGACATTCTCCAACAGACTGAGGTTCAAGATCCTCACTTTCTTGCATAATGCTAGATGCAACATTATATGCAAAGACATAATCCACCACTATATCCACTCGATTCAAATTTGTCTCAATATCGATTGGATTTATTGATAGTTCCTTATTTTCTTGAGTCTCGGGCTCAGTGGATTCCACATGAATCTCAGAATTTATTAAATCGTGGATTTCTTCATGAGATTCTTTCGTAGTGTCATTTTGATCATTTGTTTTCCTTTTTCTAGGATTTCGATCTTTGGAACCTAATGGTCTGCCACGTTTAAGGCGTGCTTTTGACTCATTAGCTATGACACTAGAAGATTGTCCAATAGGGACATCAATACGGATTGGAACATTCTCCGCAGGGATATGTGATTTTGTTATCCTTTTCATATCCGTAAATGCATCTGGCATTTGATTTGCTATTTTCTGCAAATGAATAATCTTTTGCACCTCTTTTTCACAAATAGAGGCACGTGGATCAAGATGAGATAATGATGGATTTTTCCACAAAATTTCCCGTTTGGTTTCACCAACTTCTCCCCCTAATTTTGGGAAAAGTGTCTCATCGAATCGACAGTCTGCAAATCGTGCAGTAAACAAATCCCCCGTCAATGGTTCGAGGTAGCGAATAATGGAGGGCGATTCAAACCCAACATATATTCCTAACCTTCTTTGCGGACCCATTTTGGTGCGATATGGCGATGCTACAGGCACATATACTGTGCATCCAAAGATTCTTAAATGGGATATATTAGGTTCATGACCCAAAACTAATTGCAACGGGGAATATTTATGATAATTTGTCGGTCTGAGACGAACTAGCATTGCTGCATGCAAAATGGCGTGACCCCAAACAGAAGTGGGCAGCCTCGTTTTCATGAGTAACGGTCTTGCTATCAATTGCAGACGTTTAATTAAAGACTCTGCAAGACCATTTTGAGTGTAAACATGAGCTACAGGATGTTCCACTTTTATCCCAATTGATAAGCAATAATCATTAAATGTTTGGGATGAAAACTCAGCAGCATTATCAAGTCTAATAGACTTAATTGGATTATCGGGGAATTGTGCCCGTAATCGAATTATTTGTGCCATTAATTTTGCAAACGCGAGGTTGCGTGATGACAATAGGCACACATGAGACCATCTAGAAGATGCATCTATTAAGACCATGAAATATCTAAACGACCCACTAGGTGGGTGAATAGGTCCACAAATATCCCCTTGTATACGTTCCAAAAACGCAGGGGACTCAATTCCAACCTTTGTTGGTGATGGTCTAATAATTAACTTGCCTTGATAACAAAGAAGTGCAAGAAAATTCATTATTTAAAAGAATCCTTAAATTCTTTAATGGATGCCCATTTGAGGCCACAAGACAAAGATGGGAACTTCTCAATAACCCTTTTCTGGCCAGAGACATTTTTGGTAATGATGAGATATTCAAGATTATTCTCATCTATTGTCTCAATATGATATCCATTTTGACGGATATCTTTAAAACTCAACAAGTTCCTCTTGGACTTGGAGGAGAACATTGCATTCTCTATGATAAGTATTGTTCCCTTAGGCAGAGTTATAGTAGCTCTTCCAGAGCCTTCAGTTAATTTACTACTACCAGAAATTGTAGTAACATCTGTCTTACACATACTTAAATGAGAGAAATATTTCTTCTCTTTGAATATTGTATGTGTCGTACATGAATCAACTAAACAAATATTTTTACAATTGAATTTTGATCCAAGTTTGCTTTGTGGAATATCCATATTTGCTTCCCATGGGTTGACATCAAAAAAAAATTATTTTATATTAGAGTATATTGATATTCCAAACAGTTGCTACACGGGAAGAGAAAAGTTGAAATAATGAATACAAAAATAAACAAAGTGTGACGCATGGGGCATAAATTCAATGAAAAGAAGTGTTACTACTGCTCTAATAGTGTTTAAGCTTAAAAAAGCTTTTTTGAAAAAACTGTAAAAAGAAAAAAGCAAAAATCTAACAACCTTTTTGAAACT
>NW_017672023.1:33472-118186 GCF_001879085.1 Nicotiana attenuata
TGATCGTTTAAAGCTTTTGATTGATCCTTCTGATTTCCTTGTCTTTGATGATAGTTCTTTCTAATGAGATGGTGTTTAGTTATACATACTAGTACTATTTCATGGTACTAACGTCCCTTTTGCCGGGGGAGCTACATCTTTCAATAATTCTCTATGATAAGTGTCGTTCCCTTAGGCAGAGTTATAGTAGCTCTTCCAGAGCCTTCAATTAATTTACTACTACCAGAAATTGTAGTAACATCTGCCTTGCACATACTTAAATGAGAGAAATATTTCTTCTCTTTGAATATGTTATGTGTCGTACATGAATCAACTAAACAAATATTTTTACAATTGAATTTTGATCCAAGTTTGCTTTGTGGAATATCCATATTTGCTTCCCATGGGTTGACATACAAAAAAAAATTATTTTATTATTAGAGATATTGATATTCCAAACAGTTGCTACACGGGAAGAGAAAAGTTGAAATAATGAATACAAAAATAAACAAAGTGTGACGCATGAGCCATAAATTCAACGAAAAGAAGTGTTACTACTGCTCTAATAGTGTTTAGCTAAAAAGCTTTTTGAAAAACTGAAAAGAAAAGCAAAATCAACACCTTTTGAACACAAATATCGTAAAAATTAACCAGTATACTACCATATCAGACTTGTGTAGTAGTAATGCAAACAAACTATTTATTAAATGATTCTATGATACTGTACGCCATGATTATNAAGTATTGTTCCCTTAGGCAGAGTTATAGTAGCTCTTCCAGAGCCTTCAATTAATTTACTACTACCAGAAATTGTAGTAACATCTGTCGTACACATACTTAAATGAGAGAAATATTTCTTCTCTTTGAATATTGTATGTGCCGTACATGAATCAACTAAACAAATATTTTTACAATTGAACTCTGATCCAAGTTTGCTTAGTGGAATATCCATATTTGCTTCCCATGGGTTGACATACAAAATATATATATATATATATATATATATATATATATATATATATATATATATATATATATATGAATAAATATAAGATTATGAGCGACGAGATCAAGTAACACTGTTGCAACTGACAACAATTTATGTAATCGAAATAAATAATGTTGTTAAAGTCGTCAATAAGCATTCTATGTAAACAATCAATGTAGTTTTAAATCGAACTTCCAGCGAGCTATTGAGTATATGGAATTGTAAGACTGTCCAGAAACTTTATATAAATGATAAACAATAGAAAGTTACAAAGATTTTAAAGATCTAATACTGATATAAATGAAAATATATCAAAACAATCTTTATACGGAATAACTTGGTGCAGAGGATTGTTATATTTTTCATCTGTTCCTTTTCTGCTACGAAATTTTGAGGCATAAACATTAGCATTTCTACATACGTATTCAATCTATGTTACAGTACGTGTTGCGCACATAATTTTAGCGTTTTTGTGTATTTCTTATTACAGTACTACATACTATAAGTTAAAAGCACTTATTATGATATTTATTGTGTGTAATGTCTGAATGATATATTGGAACATTGTCTAAAACGAATACTAGAATTATATTTAATCAAAACGAACTAAAGCTATTTCGTAAAGCAAATAATACTAATTGATACTAATAACTACTACTCATGTAAACTATGATAATTACATGATGTTTATTTACTAACTAATACGAATAAGCAAAATAAAATAACATCAAACTACTCAATCTTCTTTAACCACAGATCCATCACCGATCAAGTGGTCTATTTTTCCATCAGGGCGCTCAAAGAAGTCTGCCACATCTAAGTGGGAGATGTCAAATTCATTGTCATAGACAAAGTTAGCTTCAGGGCCTTTGTTCTTTAGAGATGCTTGATAAAGCTCAACCAAATGTCTTGGTACACGACAAATATTTGCCCAATGCCCTTTTCCACCGCAACGATAGCATTCAGTTTCTGAACCATTTGCTTTTGGCTTCTCATCTTTCCCTTTCCACTTTTGTTGGTTATTTCTCTTTGGGGGATGATTAACACTAGGAAAATTTCTTCCTTGTCTACGGCCACGACCACGACCACGACCACGACCACGACCACGAAAAGAGTCACGGCCTTTTCCACGCTTAGCATAATGGGAATACACATCATCCACTTCAGGCAATGGTGTAGACCCAATGGGTCGATTTTCGTGATTTCTCATGAGCAAGTCATTGTTTCGCTCAGCAACAAGGAGAAGAGAAATCAGCTCAGAGTACTTCTTGAAACCTTTCTCTCTGTACTGCTGTTGCAGAACCATATTGGAGGCATGAAACGTTGTAAACATTTTTTCAAGCATATCATAATCAGTGATAGTATCTCCATAGAGTTTCAATTTAGAAGTAATTCTGAACATCGTAGAATTATATTCTGAAACAGACTTAAAGTCTTGGAGCCTCAGATGAGACCAATCATATCGTGCTTGTGGAAGGGTGACCAACTTTAAGTTGTCATATCTTTCCTTTAAGCCATTCCACAAAGCAAGTGGATCTTTGACTGTGAGATATTCTATTTTCAACCCTTCATCAAGGTGATGGCGCAAGAAAATCAAGGCCTTAGCACAGTCTTGGGTGGATGCTTTAGTTTTGTCTTTAATGGCGTCTCCAAGACCCATAGCATCTAAGTGGATTTCAGCATCCAACACCCATGTCATATAGTTCTTGCCCGAAATTTCAAAGGCAACGAACTTTCTTTTCATAATTTCAGTCATAATTAAAAGAGGAAAAAAGTTGTACCTTAATCTTCTTGAGACGGTAGAGTCTCGTGCTGATAACGTGTTATAAAATAATAAAAGAAGAAGAACAATATTGCAGAGAGAGGGAGAGGGAAAATTCTTATTGAATTTTTGGGATGAATTACAATGGAATAGAACCCTCTATTTATAGGGAGATGGTGACTTAGCCATCAAGTAATAAACCCTAGAATCTCTCTAAATATAGACATTCACCATAAATAGAATTCTATTTATAACTGAATTAGATAATATCATTCTCGTATAAATTTGACAAATATTATAATGTAGTCAAGCAACTTGCTAATATAGAAGAATTTCCTTATAAAACGAATTCCGAGAAGGGTAACACGTTTCAATTAAATAAATCAACGATTAACTTTAACTACAGATAAGATTCACTAAGCTGTAATATAGCAGAGGTAATCTAGCAACTTGCCATTTTCATAAATGTAAAGTCCTATAGGATATCTAGCTAAACTACAAATTAACACCTCTTTTCATGTTTCTCGGGTCATCTTAGTGCCTCTTGTGTTTGTCACACCCCTTTTTTAACCTTACTAATCCCTTTTAAAAAAATAAACAAAAAGATTGTGTGAAGCTCTAAAGGGTTTTCATTTACACTTTATTTGGATCATTGTTTTTCATCGTTTGATAATGTATTGTATTGTATTATATCGTATTGTACTGTATCATTTTATGAATACAATATTTGGATAGATTATATTGTTTGTTATTGTTAAATAATATTTTGTTGTTTGGTTTGACTGTATCGTATTGTACTGTAACTGATAAGTTTACTAAAATACTCTCAATTGTTTAAATATTAAAATTATCAAAAATTATGCATCAAAATAATTTTAAAAAACAAAACAGAAGAAGAAAAAACACAATAAGAAAGCAGATCAAAGGAGAGAGACAGAAGAAGGCAAAACAAAGGAGCACAACTAATTAGAATTGAGTTACAAGCAAATTAGGAGAAAAAATAAAACAGAAGGCAGCAAAACACCTTTAACATTGGTCTGGAAAAAAAATAAAGTAGGTTATAAGTTGGAGATTTGGAATTAAAATAGAAAAAAAGATAAAAGGTAAAATAGAATTGTAGAGTAATAAGTTAGGGCATAATTGGAAAGAAAAATAGGAAACACTCCCACCACACCAAATCGATTGTTTAAAAAAGGGGGACTTTTCATTGTTCCGGAACAATGGATTTAACAATACAATACAACCAATTTTAATGAAACAATCAAAACAAACATTGTTTTGGGATAACAATACAATACGATACAACGACGAACAACCCTCCAAACAAGCTGTTAGAAACTGACAAAAGATGGTGTTTCGAAGGATTTTCAGAGTCCCACCTGACATTGGTTTCGGTGTGCTAGGTCACCATTTTTAAAATAATAATTTCCTTTCAAAACACATCTGACTCTTAAACCAGTTTTGCACCAGAGTTCTAGTTAAGGGGGTTCATTTGACTCGGGGAGAAGGTGTTAGGCATTTCCCGAGTCCCGTGAAAGTCACGGTTGCGTATCCAATCTAATTGGCTTTTAAAATATTCAAATTGAGGTAAAATACACAAAAAAGAAAATAAACAATCAAAAGAGGCTCGAGGTCGTCCCCACCTAATAAAAGAAAAATAAAAATAAAAATAAATAAGAATCTTAAGCTATCCTACACTATACTTCCTCCACGGTGTAGCCTCGGCCTCCAAATACATGTACTATGGGGCATACCCCGGATAATAATAATATATACAAACTCTACGGGTCATTCCCCTGAGTATAGACTAAAGGGGACACCCTCTCACCTCGGCAAAATGAAAAGAAGTGACCTACGGTTTGCCTACCCGAGTGATGACGGCCTAAGCATGCTCCTATCCTAAGAAGTAAACAAAAACAAGAATAAAAGAACAATCTTGCACCTAAATTTCTTTTAATTTTACCCAACAACCCAACTATTGAAATCAATTCGAAACAAGCTTTCAAGTTTGAACTTCTTATTTAATTTAAGATCCCGTACCATTTGATTAAATCAGTAACGTTAAAGCGTGTTAATCAGTCAAATTTCATCGTAAGATAAAAATATCACACATAGTCATGGAAAATTTATGCATATGCCATTCAAACACCTATGTGACAAACATCGGGAGGTAAAATATTAAAGGTAACAATGGACCTTGAATGAATTTTTAATTAGCCTCTGTCCGAATGTGCAAAATTTTAGAAGAACGGCAACAAAAACAGCAAGAACCGCGAACTTCTGCCGGAATCGCAGACCAAAAACGCGAACAAGACCTCAGATGTATTCCAAATCTGGACTCGAACAGCAGACCACATACTCAAACAGCAACTCCAACGATCGAAAATCCGTTTCAAATCCACTCCAGTTTAGAAACCAAAACGAAAAGAATAGACTAAATTCTCATTATATATTTTGAGTTTGAAATCAAAAGTGAAACTAAGCCAACTGAAATCCTTTTTTTTGTTTTTTGATTATATCAGTGAACTATAACAAAATCAGAAAAGGAAAAGTCCGAATCAAAAGCCATGGCAGAGGCGACTTGGAGAGGAGGTGGGACGCTAGGTGTTAGAGCCGCGTCGCCGGTGGCTGATGGCTCGCTGGATTCCGGCTTTGGCTAAGAGATGAGGGGTGCGATGGCTGTTAAGAGGTGGAGGAGGTCTGGTTTGTTGCTTGGGGTCGGATGGTTGGTGTTGGAGAGGTTGGTCACTGGGCGTTGGAGGGCAGCTGGCGGTGGTTGTGCTCGTTCGAGGATGGAATGAATGGTTATTTGGAGGAGGGCAGCGGCGCTCCGGCGAGTGTGAGGAAGAGGAGCAGCGGCTGAAGGGTAAAGGGGTGGGGGTATGGTGCGGCTGGAATGTCTTCTCCCTTGTGTGTGTGTTCGCTTCTGGTCGTTTGGCTATAAATACATGAACTCTTTCTCAGATTTTTCTTACGAAAATTCTGATTTCTTCTCCTTCTTTCTGCATTGTTTTAACAGAAAAGAAAGTAGTAAATGTGATTTACTACTGTTCTTTGTTAGAATCAGAAATCATCATGAGAATACAGATTTTCAATTAGGGTTCATGAGATAGAGAAAGGGGAAAATCGTTTCCTTTTTCAGAGAAGAAGTGTTCTTCCTGTCTTTTTACAGAAAAATGAAAATGTGAAAAAGAACCCTCTAGAATATTAATTTGCCCCTATTTATATTGTGGGCCTATACAGTGTAAGATAAAAAAAAATGAAAGCTGTTACAAAATAAATACGGGCTAGGCCCAATCGTTCCACCAGCTAGCCCAGTCGCCCAGTCCAATCATCAGGCAACTCCAACTCCAACTCCAACATCCCCCCTCAAGTTGGAGGGTGGACACACGCCCAACTTGCCAATCAATGCGCGATGGTGTAGACCTGTCAAAGGTTTAGTAAAGATGTCAGCTAGTTGAGAGCTAGTAGAAACATGGGACAATGAGATAAGACCATCTGCCAACTTTGTTCGAATGAAATGGCAGCCGACTTCGATGTGCTTGGGACGTTCATGGAACATCGGATTGTTGGCGATATGAATAGCAGCCTGGTTGTCACACAAGATAGGAATTGGGAGAGCAACAGAGAGACCCAAATCAGATAATAGGCGAACTAACCAGGCTAACTCAGCTACCACTCTACTCATGGCTCTATATTCAGCCTCAGCTGATGACAAGGAAACAATGTGCTACTTTTTAGACTTCCAACTGATGAGGTTACCACCCAATTGAATGCAAAAACCAGAAACTGAGCGCCTAGACTCAGGGCAATCTGCCCAATCACTGTCACAACTGGCCATCAAAGACAAATCAGCAGAATTATTCAACAAGACCCCAAAATCAGAAGTTCCCTTTAAGTATCTCAAGACATGTAAAGCTGCAGTCATATGTGGAATTCTAGGTCTCTGTAAAAATTGACTCAAGTTTTCGACAGCAAAACATAAATCTGGTCTTGTGTGAGTCAAAAAATTTAGTTTACCAATTAGGCTCCTACAACTTTCCGGATGAGGCAGTAAGTCCCCAACATCAGAGTGTAACTTTTGGCTCATGTCCAAAGGACTAACAACAGGAGAAACATCAGCAAAATTGTATTCTGATAGCAAATCAGAGATGAATTTCTTTTAAAACAAGAGAATACCTGATTGAAGATAACAAACCTCAATACCCAAGAAATAGTTAAGCAACCCAAGTCCTTAATTTTGAACTGAGCATCCAAGAAAGCTTTAAGAGCAGAAATTTCTTTCAAGTCATCCTCAGTGACAATGATGTCATCTACATAAACAGCTATAAGGGTAGTAAAAGAGTCAGTTTTCTTAACGAACAAAGAGTAGTCATTCAATGAGTGATTATACCCCCTAGAGTAGAGTGCATGAGATAGCTTTGCGTACCATTGTCTAGAAGCCTGTCTCAAACCATAAAGAGACTTTTGCAATTTGCAAACCAAAGTAGGATACTTAGAAGAAACAGATAAAGCAAAAGATGTAGAAGTAACAGAAAGACCTTGAGGAAGTTTCATGTAAACCTCTTCATCCAGATCCCCATGCAAAAATGCATTATTAACATCCAACTGAAACAAGGGCCACTGTTTTTTGACAGCTACAACAATCAGACATCTAATAGTACACATTTTAACAACGGGAGAGAAAGTTTCATTAAAATCAATGCCTTCTGTTGTGGTATGTGTAGGCAAGTTGTTTGATGTATGATACCATTATCAGAAAAAAATTGAATGGCTGTATTGGAGGAACCAAGCTCCAAGGCATTATCACTCCAAACCTTTTGGACAGAAAGGTGAAACTGTGTCTTGACCATGGCTACAAATGCTTTAAGTAAAGTAAAAGCATAGCTCTTGGAGTGCTAAAGATGTGTCCATGTTGCTCTGCTATAGTCATCAACTATTGTCAAAAAATATTTTGCTCTAGAGTAAGTTTGGGTGTGGTATGGTCCCCAAGTGTCAATATGAATTAGTTAGAATAATGAGGTGGAATGGGAAGAACTATCTGGGAATGATAACCTAGGTTGTCTAGCTAAAGGACAAACAGGACAAATAAAAGACTGTTTAGCAGACAAATCATTAGAGATAGAAGGTATATGCTTTATTTGAACAAAAGGAACATGCCCCAATCTATGATGCCAAAGAACATCATTTTTATTCACATTATTTGGAACAGTACAAGAAGGTAAAGTAGAAACATGACATGAATTCTCAGTTTGAACAGTAGCACAAGGTAAAACAGGAACAGATCTGTGGTTCACATTTGGAACATTTCCATGTAAAGAAAATTCAGCATTCTGTAAAACAGAGTTATTAGGAGATGAGATTGTTGGAGGAGCGGAATGGTTGAGGTGAAATTTGTATAATCCTTGATCCATTCTACCAAGCTCCAGTAGCTTCTTCATAGAATGGTCCTGTAGAATTATGCAAGAAATAGAAGTGAATAGCACATAACAATTGAATTGTGCTATTACCTTGCTCACAGAAATGAGATCGTAATGAAAAGATGGAATATACAAAACATTATGTAGAGTGAAAGATGGTAACAGAGTAAGGGAACCTGTACAGGTTACCTTAACCTTATAACCATTAGGTAAAGAAACTAAGTAAGGAACATGAAGAGGTGTAATATTAAAAAGAAGGTCCTTATTTGAAGTCATGTGGTCAGTTGCCCCTGAATCCACTATCCAAACCCTTCCAGCTACACTAGTCAACATGCACAAAGTAGAACTACCATTTAAACACACAGGAAGAGAAGAAGTACTACCAGCAAAATTGGCAGATCCCATTAGAACAGGTTGGGACCCTGAGTCACCCAATGTAGACTGACTGAGCAATTGCATCAACTGGGAGTACTACTCTTTGGTGAGACCAGGGATCAAAGAGCTTTGATCAGTAGGAGGATACATTGCAGAAGGTTCAGAAGTCTGCCCCTCAGCACTTGCAGCAGTACCAAACTTCTTACCCTTTGTGAATTTGAAATTTGGTGGAAAGCCATGTAATTTGTAGCATTTCTCAATTGTATGACCAGGTTTCTTGCAATACTTGCAAGACAAAGTAGCATTAGATTTTTGGTTGCTTGAATCAAAGTTGACCCTTTGTTTATATTGTTTTGTAGATGAGAGTTGAGAAGGGAATCTGTTAATGTTGGAATTTGCATTAAAAGAGGGATTCTGGATTAAGTTGAGCATTGGGAACAACCTGTCTCTGTTTTTCATCTTGCAACAAAATGTTGTAGACTGTATCAAGGGATGGCAATGGTTGCATCATTAAGATGTTGCTTCTTACCCCCACATAAACCTCATTAAGACCCATGAGGGACTGATGAACCCTGTCCTCTTCTTTCTCCTTCTGGAGTCCCTCCTTAGCAGCACAAACACAAGATTTGCATGGCTGGTACACATAACCCCCAATTCATCCAGAGTTTTTTAAGTTTGTTGAAATAAGAAGCTATGTCGAGAGTCCCTTGATAAGTAGATGCAAGTTCTCTCTTTATTTCAAACACCTTAGTTCCATTAACAGTCCCATATCTATTATTCAATTGTTTCCATATACTTTCAGCAGTTTCAGAATATTGTACACTTTCAGCTATATCTGGAGAAAGAGAATTGATTAACCAGGATATGACCATATTATTGCACCTGTCCCACTGCCTGTACTGGGGAGAATCCACAGCAAGCTTGGTGCAAGACCCATCGATAAAACCTATTTTGTTTCTAGCGGACAAAGACACAATCATACTCCTCCTCCAACCCCCAAAACTAGTCCCGGAAAAGGGCACAACAACTAAAGACACCCCCGGTACATCAGAAGGAAGGAGAAATAACGGACTTGAAGGTTTAGGAGTATAAGCAGAGGAGGAAGAACTTGAGTCTGGAGTGGAATTAACCATGATAACAAAAATACAGCAACAAAATTTCACAACAATGAATTCATGCAAGAGAACAAATAAAAATGATTGTACCACACTTCTTCGCAACCTGAAGAAGAAATGCCTTGAGAAACTTCAGCTTGAAAAGAGAATTTCAGCCTTAGCAAAGACCAACAAAACTCCGTTAATCACCCAAAACATTAGCTTTGACGAAGAGCACAAAACTCCGATAATCAGCAGCAAATTCTGACCAAAATAGAATGACACGGTCGAGTAGGAGTTCCTTAACTCGTGAATTGAACAAAAATCGACGAAAATGTCATATTCTGAATCTCAGCGAAAAACGAAGCGATGAAGATATATCCGATGAAATTTGACGAGGGTAGCATCGGTCGATACAGAACGCCCGGGACTACCAGATTACCCGCTCTGATACCATGTTATAATCAGAAATCATCATGAGAATACAGATTTTCAATTAGGGTTCATGAGATAGAGAAAGGGGAAAAATCGTTTCCTTTTTCAGAGAAGAAGTGTTCTTCCTTTCTTTTTACAAAAAAATGAAAAATGTGAAAAAGAACCCTCTAGAATATTAATTTGCCCCTATTTATATTGTGGGCCTGTACAGTGTAACATAAAAAAGAAAAAATGAAAGCTGTTATAAAATAAATACGGGCTAGGCCCAATCGTTCCACCAGCTAGTTCAGTCGCCTAGTCCAATCATCAGGTAACTCCAACTCCAACATTCTTTGCGTTCATTGTCACTGGGGTTTGAAGTACCGCTACACCAGTGAGGGTAATCCGTTCTATCCTGAGAGAAAATAATCTTAAACCTCGGGTACTAGGAAGGGATTATGTTCCTTAAGGAAACACTGTGAATTCAATGGACTTGGAATAATTCTGTTCTTATGCACTTATGCTTTTATAACATTTTTATTTTTAAATATATTTTCGAATATAGATTACTAACAATTAATTTATTTATCATCTAACGATAAAAGAAAGACAATATTCAGGATTGTGATCGAGCATTCAGCTTTCCTCCTCCAAACAACAATGTGGCATGATAAAGTCCACAGTGCACGATGGCTGAGGTAAGTAATTATTCTCCACATTAAATTTGCCGGCCTCAAATTAAAAGATATCATTTACATACACTGACAGTGTAAATAATTTTTACACTATCAGTGAAATCTAACCAGTCATACACTATTAAAAATTCGGCAAAAATCGATCATAGTCGACCAACCAATTTTGGTCGGTCAAAAAACTGGTCAAAAAATCGACCACAGTTGGTCGGTTTTTCAAAATATTTTATTTTTTAATTTTTTTTACGAAATCGACCAACTTTGGTCGATTTTCTTTGGCGCAAAAATGCGAAAAACTATTTTTGAGTCCAGCAAAAATTATTTTTTAAGAAACCGATCAACTTTGGTCGGTTCTTCATTTAAAATAAATTAAAATTAATATTAAAAAATCGACCGAAATTGGTCGGTTAATTTAGCCGGACATTTAAAAAACCGGCCAACTTTGGTCGGTAGTTTTATTTTTTAATAGAACCGACCAACTTTGGTCGGTTATTTTCGTGCAAAAATACAATTAAATAGTATAAATAAAATAAAATGCAGTCTTGAAACAAAATGCACCAATGGTCTAGTGGTAGAATGGTATCCTACCACAGTACAGACTCTGGTTCGATTCCTAGATGGTACATTTTTCAATTACATAATTAAAATACTGATCAACTTTGGCAATATTTCCGACCAACTTTGATCGATATGCTCTTCCGACCTTCAAAATATCGTCCACACATAAATGGTCTTATTTTGGACGGTTATTGATCCTTACCGATCAACTTTGGTCGGTTTTTCTGGACGGTTTTGCTCAAATTTCTGGTAGTGATAATATAGTATTATTTATTGCACTTCTATGTTACTAAATTAGAATTGCTAGCCAATATGTACTTGTTGTTGTAAGTTATTTTAATCTGACGGTGTAAATTAAAACAATGTACATTATCTCGCTTTCGATGCTTACACCAAACTATTGTGTTATAATCTTAAACAGTGAGATATAAATTAATGAGTATTTTCTTTAAAGCGCCTCGCTTTAAGAGAAGCCAGCTAAAAGACGCTGATTTAGACATAGTATTATAAAAAAATATCAGACTTAAATAAAGAACCTTAAAGACCTTGCTAATGGAGTACTATAAAGACTTCTCCCAAGAAGGGAAGGGAACTTTGACAATCATGAAGATAAAGAGAGAAACTTACCCATTATTATAAGTATAACTAGTCAATCCGCCCGCGCTTTGCGCGGTCTTATACATAAAATATGAATGAAAATTTATTGTTAAATTTTTTATAATTTTATTTTCTCTATTCTTCAACTATAACATTATCAACTGTGATGTAATTGCATTTCTAAGATTGGTTACTTCTTTCTAAAATTATCCAGACTCGCTTTCTCTATTTTTATACACATGAAAGCATACACTTTACTTCATTGCAAGAACTTTATCGAGTTAATTTGAAGGTTTAAATTAAGGCATTAAATCTTCTTTTATCGATGAAAATAAATTTGGATAAGTAGTTAATGTAATATACTTGGATGAATATAAATTATTGACACTGGTACCTTGTTGTATTATTTGCCATGTTTTGATGATATCCAAAACATCATGCCACAAAATAATACCTTCACTATTAAACAAAAAGAAAAGATCTATATATACTGAAACATAAAATTCAACAAAACAAATAGTTTTTCTATATATTGTTAAAAGTTCAACACAAGGTATAGTTTTCTATTTCTGTAATATCTTTGCATTATCATTCCTTCTCTAAAGCGTACTTGGAGTATTTTGAATTTCCAAAATAACATATTAAGGAAAAAGAAAGAAGTGTAACCTTTACAACACTCGATGAATATTGAGAAAATGACACTTTTGCAATAGTTAATCAAAGTTCAAGTCAACGTTTAATTTTCTTTTGTATCTCTACGTATTTTTGTGATACGATATTAATTCAAAGAATATAAAATGTATGTCCGGTACCAAACAATCAAGACAAAACACAAATAAACTAATCATTTCTCAAAAATGAAAGATAAAAGAGAAGAAGATGAAAGAGGAGGAGGAAGAGAAATCATTAATTCCCACTCCGCTCTATTTAGACCCATTTTATTTTTTTAATCAGGCCTATTCATTCTACAGAAATTGTTTGCTCAAAAGTTATTACATATCTTATGAGTATGAAACAATACAAATAAATCACGGGAAAATCATAGTAAATCGTAATAATCCGTTGGACCAAATGAAAGAAACGAAAATAAGTACTCAGGATTAGGGGGAGAAACATTAGAAACCTTTATTGATAATATTTGTTTGGTCTGCCTCTCCATGAAGAGGTTCAGAGCCTTACAATGGTGTTTTCTCTTCCCATAAGATGGGTGTATTTTTCTCTTCTCTCTCCTCTCAATAGTGGTGAAGAAGCAGTCCCCTTTCTAGGGCTTCCACTCTTAATATTTATAACTGTGAGCTTCGTGAGCTGACAATAAGTGGCCGTGACCACGCTGGGATCTCGCCTTTATGGTGGCGGATAGGCCATGGCCTTGTCGATCGAGCCAGATGCGGGTTGAACATCGTCAATTCTGAGTGGTCGTGCCACTAGTTAATCATGAATTAACTTAAAACGGGATTAGCCTTGTTAATTATCGTGGGGTCGGATTCTGACCCATACAGTTAGTCCCTCCGCTTATTGAGGTCGGGCTTTGGCCGAGCTCGATGAGTGGATTCCATTGGCTGTATTTCGAGAAACACGGATGGGGATGTCGACTGTTGCTTCGGTCGAGGCCGAATTCCTTTTGGCGATGGCCCTTAACCTTGTAGAGTATTAGTATCCTGTTATTGGGCTATCAAGTCATTGTTCGATCGAGGTCGAACTCTCCTTTTAGGCGAAGGCACTTGACCTTTCAACTAACTTCGAGTGGGGTCGAGCTGCATTGTGCTCTGATCCTTACGTTTGTTTTGGGAGCATACCCGTTCGGCCATGGTGGACAGGGCGTATGTTGTGCGGCCGAGGAGAATGGGGGCACGCTTGATACGTGCTCGGCGATGGCCTTAGCCGTTTACACGTTGGAGAAGGCCGTAGCCTTTCATATATTGGAGATGGCCGTGGGGAATGAGTATGTGCCGGGTACGTATTTGGTCAAGTCCAGAATTTTGACGGCGTACGACACATTTTTTCAGCATTCGCAGGTCGTAGCGATTATTCTGGCGGCGGTATGTTGGCGGATGGCTGAGAAGCTGCTTTGCGGAGCTTGTCATAATGACGCTTGCTTCGGCAGAATCGAACCGTTTCACGGTTGGTCGTGCAGTTAATGATGGCTATTGGGTTTCGCGAAAGCCATTTATGTTACCTATAAAGGTGGGTTGAGGCATTCATTTCTCATATCTTCATTGTTCATCTGAGAGAGATTCTGAGGAAACTTTTTCATTTCTCTAATTCATCTTCTCTTTTCTTTCCTTTGATTGTGATAACATTTGTCTTTAGTAGATCAACAATGGCAGGCAGTTCTTCCTACGATGCTCTTCCAATAGATTTTCCGGTAGTTGAAGGGCCATCTCCGGCAATGGGAGGTGTAGAACAGATAGAGTCCGGAGAAACTCCGTCGGTTGACGAGGTGGTTCCTCGATCCGGAGGTCTAGCGATTGATTTCACTGTCGACGGTGGAGAGGAACCGGTGGATGAAGCCCCGTTAATGGGGAAGATTGGGATGGCCCGATTACGGGAACAGGGGGTCATTCCTACCCATGCAGACATCGTTCTCGCTAGAAGCGAGGAGAGGGTCCACACCGACCGCGGGGGATACTGCGTTTTTTACGCCTATCCTTTCAGGTTGGGGTTCAAGATCCCGCTCCCAATGCTGGTGGTGGATATCTGCCGTTATTACGGGGTGTGCCCGGGTTAGCTCACTCCTTCCCTTTACAAATTGTTGGCAATGTTCATCAAGTACGCGGAATTGGCCCGTAGGGAGGTCACGCTGCAGCATGTGCTGAGTCTCTACGCTCCCCAGAGAGTCCGTGGCACCATGATTCAGGCGTGCCCTCGTGGGTCGAGGGGCCTGCTCATGAGATTGGATGACGAGGTCGACCCTCGCCCTTTCGAGCACTTCTTTTATATCATGACCAAGCACCTGGTGGCGGATGCTACTGGGTTCCCAGAGGCTTGGAACCATGCACGTAAGTTCTTTAGTGGTTGAATTCCCTTTTCTTCCCCTCTTTATGATTTGTGATCATGAGCGTTAACTCGTGTCTTTTTTGTAGCCGACAGGTCGCCGCCGGCCACATTGTCTTGGATACGTGAGTGGGTCGAGGCCGTACTCCCCCATACGAGGGGGATACGCACATGGGCGTCTTTCTGGGAGAGGCATGGCCGTAGGCCCGTGGCAGGTAAAAAATTGATTTCTTCTTTTGTTCCGCTTTGTTTCAACTCTATTCATCAACCTTGTTTTCTTGTGATTAGGGAGGGCACGCCGCGTCAGGGCCCCTCAGTTGGCCTTCCGTCGGCCTGGTGTAATTGCTCGGCTTACTGCAGCGCCGGTGTCGCGCTCAATACCGAGGGCGGCATCAGTTGAATCTTCAGCGGTTTCTTCTCCATCACGGACCCGACTTCGGGACGAGGGGCCATCGGGGGTTGTGCGCTCTAGAGCGGAATCGTCATCAGATGGGGAGGAGGAGAGGCCGTTGATAAGGCGTAGGGTCGCGTTCGCGCCGGCTCCTCCTGTGGTAATTAAGTTGGACTCCCCCCCGGCGGACGCGGAGAGGAGTGCGGCTGCGGCGCCTGCCCTCGAGGGTGGACAAATAATGGGGGTTGCCCCGGTTGGCTTAGGCCGTGATGATACCGTCACTTCGGCGACTCAATTGGTGGTTCCAGTCGCTGAGACGGGAGGTAGTTCCTCAGCGGCTGCTAATGTGGGTGAGGCCAGCGCTCCTTCATCGGCTGGGGCGGGAGGTTCCACCTCGCCGGCGGCTGAAGGGGGAAGAGATGCTGTAGGGGGTGAGGATGAGTCTAAATCCGACTTGAATCCCGACGACGTCCGTATGTTCCAGGAAGGCTCCACCAATTCAGCGGTGCGCGCAGGGGGGGGGGATCTCGCTTTATCGAGGTTCCCACGGAATTGAACTTATTGCTCCAAGGGGAAAGCTTGGTGCCGCAGTTCGAGCTGCTATGCTCGGAGGCCGAGAATGCGTCGTTGAGGGGCGTTACGGATGTCGGGCTGATGAATGAAGTAGAAGTGATGGGCTTGAGGGTATGTACTGTTATGTCGGTTCGCTTCTTCTTTGCCTTAGGTTTATTCTTTTATTCTAATCGTTGTCTTTGCTTTGCAGTCTTATCTGTTGGAGGTGGAGAGCATCCGTCGAGCCAAGGTCCGCTCGGGGATATTTTTGCGGGCGCTGGAGAAGTATCGCCGCTACCGAGATCAGTGCCGAGAGTTGCGGGTGCGCTTGGGGAATGATCCTCGTAGCCGGGCCTTGGTCGAAGAGCTGGCGAGGCGGGAGCTTCAGATGCAGCAAGCACTTGGCAGGACGAGTGCTCTCCAGGAGCAGCTCCGCCAGAAGGATGAGGAGCTCGAGGCGGTAAAGAGGGCTGCAGCTGAGTGCGAGCGCCGGGGCCAGGCCAAGGCGGCGGAGGCCGCTGCGGCATGGAGCGGGAAAGTGACCGCGTTGGAGGGTGAAGTCGCGGCATTGAACCTTCAAGTGAGGGATGCCTCGTCGAGGGCCGGAGAGTTGAAGGAAGCTATCCGCGTGCACGAATCCCAACGGGCATTGGAAAGGGATGCTGCGGCCTTTAGAGAAGCGAGTTTCGAGGAGCAGATTGGTGTCTTTGAGCAGGACGCCCAGGTCATGGCGGACCGAATCACAGCCTTGGAAGAAGAGAATCAGCGGCTACGGGATCAAGCCGCTTCTTCCAGCCAGGCTCGCGAACTTTGGGTCTTTGCCGAGGCCCAACGTGATGTATATAAGAGTTTGTGGGAGGCTGGCGTCGTGGTCGAAGCTGCTTTCGAGGGGGCGCGTCAGAAGGCTCGTGAGGCCTGTGCTGACTGCGGTTTTGACGCGGCGACGCCAGAGGCTGACGCTGGTGCAGACGGTGGCGCAGACGGCACCGAGTAAAAAGATGTTTATGCATTTTTTCTTGTCTTGTTCGCCGTTTGGCGTTTAGGTGTTTCTTGTTTTTTTTATTTTTTTTTTATTTCTTGTATTGATCGGCCTTGGCCGGGTGTAAGCGGGGATGACACGCAATTGACTTTGTAAATATATAAACTTTCTTTTCCATTGCCTGTCTTGTGCTTGTTTTGTGTCACTGTTTTTCTTTCGTTCTTTAGAGTTTTTGTTGCGCTTTTTGTTGACCGTCGGCGTTGGCGGCCCTCGTCGAATTTAGATCGACGACTTTCGTCGTGATAGAATCGACGGCCTTAGCCATAAAGGCAACTTCGACTGTCGTCGGGTCGTTTACCCACCGCAGTCAAACCTAGGTCGAGCAGCATGTCTTCTTCTGCAGTCCATGCACCTTTTCTCATTCCCACTTTAGAACAACATGGTGCTCTTCCCATTCTCTTCCCTTGAGAATTATGATCAGATGGGACACTAAAGGGACCAATCTTTGGAGAGTCTTTAAAAAATTATTTGATCTAGCTACCTAAAACCCACTAATTTGATCTGCAGTTTTATACTTAAAATATATAGTCATAGGAGGCTCGGGTGAAGATACCTGATAAGTCTTACTTTTTGTTTCACGTGAATCAATTGTTTCGAGAAAGGATTATTAAAATAAGCAACTTGTCTTTCCATAAAAAAGCCACATGTTTTATTGAATAAGCAACTTGTCCTTCCATCTTGTAATTAAAATATGACACAGAAGCCAAAGCTATTGATAAAAATTATAACTACGATGAAAGGAAAGAAAAAATAAATTGACACATAAACGTACGAAAAACTGCAAACATATCGAAACTACTTTTAGAATTGTGTACGGGTAAAATCGGGAATAAAGATATCTCCGATTTTTGGATGAACAAAGGGACGACGTGGTTTATTTGCAAGCTCGTGTAGAGCCGAGAGTTCCCCAGATCAGAGCCCGGGGACGAATTACACACCGGGATTCGGACATGGCCGAGCATGAAAGGAATCGAGCTCGAGCAAAACAAAGAATCGAGGTTAAAGGAAAGATGGTTTGAAAGGACAAATGGAGGGCCGAGATATCCGCCCTCAGCCGGATATTATGCACAAATCTCGCGCGATATGAGCTGCGTATCATGATTTATTAGAAGGGAATGATTTTTACCTTATTTAGACTTGTGCTAGGCCACACTGTGTGGGATAATACTGGGTATGTTGTTGTAGTTGTTGTTGTTAGACTTGTATTAGGATTGAAACTCTCCTACTATATAAAGGAAAGAACATGTTCATTTTTCACATACTGTTTGCACGCATATCAATGCAATAAAATTTATTTTTGTTCTCTAGCTACTGTTCAAAGTGTTCTTCAGTTGCATGTTTATTCAGTTGCAACCGAGCTCGTCTCGAGGGCTTGACCGGAGCCAATTTTCAGTGTTCATCCTAAAGTAGGCTTTATTGTCTATCACGTTTGGTTTGATCGTTTTGTTTTCCTTTAATTTAATTATTTTCCATTTACAGATTATTCGTGTTAAATTAAACTGCGCATCCTTTAAACCACGTGCAAATTCAATTATTACTCATTTTAATGGTAAACAGTTTGGCGTCCACCGTGGGGCTAAGGATAATAGTGGTGATTTAATACGAATCTCTATAACACACCTTATTTTACGCTTGCTCTTTGAAGTTTGATTTCAGGTCTATTCAAAATGTCAAATTCAATTTGCTCATTTTAACGTTGACGCCGAGTCAGGCCACCACGGTGAAAATAACAACTTAGTACCAAGCAATAGCGTGCCCCCTATTGACCCTAATGGCGTTCCAATCACTGACCCAATCAACGTCAATTCACAGGTTGCCATCAATGTCAACCAACCAACTGATCCTAAAAATAGCACTCGCGGGGCACCCCGACCATCGGCTTGAGAAGCACCCGAAGGGGGAGATGATGGAGTTAGCTTGCAAAATATTACAAACTCAACAAGTGGCAATAGCACAGCTGCAGAGTCAAAATCACGCATAAAACACGGCCGAACCCAAGCTGGTTGGGGAAGATGCTCGGAGAAACGAACGGATTGTCACAGAACAAGATGGTTTCAGACCCGGAGATACCTTCGAGGTAATGAAAATGCTTGAGGCACTAAAAAAATGGGCGGAGTAAGGTGAAACGAAGATTGGGGAAAATGACAAAAAAGTAGAAACTTACAACTTGAGGGTCGATCTGATCCCGGGAGCTCCTCCAATATTGAAAGGACCGGATTCCAAAAAGTTCATTCAGAAACCCTTTCCCCCGAGTGCAGCACCGAAGCCAATTTTGAAGAGCTTTCGAATTCCCGATATTCCCAAGTATAATGGGACCACATACCCAAATGAGCATGTAATCTCCTACACATACACAATAAAAGGCAATGACCTCAATGATGATGAGATCGAGTCAGTGTTGCTGAAATGTTTTGGACAAACCTTGTCCAAGGGAGCGATGATATGGTACAATGACTTAACTCCAAATTCTATTGATTTGATTGTTATGCTTGGAGATGCATTCGTTAAAGCCTTGCCGGCTTCCATCCTTGTAGTTCGAGCGAGGTCGAGCTCGTTGGATTTAATGGCGAAGGCACATAGCCTGAGTCTTGCTTCAACCGTAGTTGAACTTCTTTGGTGAAGGAGCATAGCCTGTCTTGGTTCAACCGTAGTTGAACTTGTTGGCGAAGACGCATAGCCTGTCTTGGTTCAACCGTAGTTGAACTTGTTGGCGAAGGCGCATAGCCTGAGTCCCGGTTCAACTGTAGTTGAACTTCTTTGGTGAAGGCGCATAGCCTGTCTTGGTTCAATCGTAGTTGAACTTGTTGGCGAAGGCGCATAGCCTGAGTCCCGGTTCAACCGTAGTTCAACTTCTTTGGTGAAGGCGCATAGCCTGTCTTGGTTCAACCGTAGTTGAACTTGTTGGCGAAGGCACATAGCTTGTCTTGGTTCAACCGTAGTTGAACTGTTTGGTGAAGGCACATAGCCTTGATTTAATGACGAAGGCGCTTAGCCTGAGTCTTGGTTCAACCGTAGTTTGAACTTACCGGTGAAGGCGCATAGCCAGAATCTTGGTTCAACCGTAGTCGACCTTATTGGTGAAGGCGCTTAGCCTGAATTTTGGTGCAACCGTAGTTGAACTTACTGGTGGAGGCGCATAGCCTGAATTTTGGTTCAACCGTAGTTGAACTTACTGGTGAAGGCGCTTAGCCTGAATTTTGGTGCAACCGTAGTTGAACTTATTGGTGGAGGCGCATAGCCTGAATTTTGGTTCAACCGTAGTGATCTTACTGGTGAAGGCGCTTAGCCTGAATTTAATGACGAAGGCGCTTAGCCTGAGTTCCAGTTCAGCTGTTGTTGAACTTGGTTGATTTTGATGGCGAAGGCGCGTGGCCTGAGTCTTGGTTCAACCGTAGTTGAACTTCTTTGCGAGGGCGCATAGCCTTGATTTAATGATGAAGGCGCTTAGCCTGAGTCTTGGTTCAACCGTAGTTGAACGTACTGGTGAAGGCGCGTAGCCTAGATTTAATGACGAAGGCGCTTAGCCTGAGTTCCAGTTCAGCTGTTGTTGAACTTGGTCGATTTTGACGACGAAGGCATATAGCCTGAGTCCCAGTTCAACTGTTGTTGAACTTGGTTGAGTTCAATGGCGAAGGCGCGTGGCCTGAGTCTTGGTTCAACCGTAGTTGAACTTCTTTGCGAGGGCGCATAGCCTTGATTTAATAATGAAGGCGCTTAGCCTGAGTCTTGGTTCAACCGTAGTTGTCCGGTACCAAACAATCAAGACAAAACACAAATAAACTAATCATTTCTCAAAAATGAAAGATAAAAGAGAAGAAGATGAAAGAGGAGGAGGAAGAGAAATCATTAATTCCCACTCCGCTCTATTTAGACCCATTTTATTTTTTTAATCAGGCCTATTCATTCTACAGAAATTGTTTGCCCAAAAGTTATTATATATCTTATGAGTATGAAACAATACAAATAAATAACGGAAAAATCATAGCAAATCGTAATAATCATAGCATAAGTATGCTGGAACTCCCGTAAATTCAGGATAACTATGCTGGAACTCCCGCAAATTTTACGGGAGTTCAAGCATAATTACGCTGGAACTCCCGCAAATTTTACGGGAGTTCCAGCAAGTATAATTGTCCAATATAATATACTGGAGTTTGGAGCACTGGTGCTCCAGTCTCCCGCAAATTTTACAGGAGTTAGCAAAGTATACCGGTCCAGCATAATATGCTGGAGTTCGTACACAAATGCACCAGAACTCCCGAATATTATACTGGACCGATCCCTGTTGCAGCAAAATAGTGATAATTTTTCATTAACTTGGTAAATACTGATTATTTTTCATTGACCAGTGTAAAAACTGGCTATACCATGATATTTTAACAGGGACCACTGTTTTACTTTGGGCTTCCATGAAACGTTTGGACTCTCCGGTAAATACCCAAGAAACGTTTCGAGCAACAGTTGTTTATTTAATACAATTTTTTTAATTTATTCAATGTGAATACAGAAGGTAAAAATGCTAAAAAAAGGATATAAAAGATAAATAGAATTGCTAGACATAGAAGGATGCCACGTCACCTTCTCCATGCCCAACTTTATTATATATATAGATATAGGTAGACGATAAAGTTGTGTGTTTCAATTTACGAGGAGAAAGCTAATTATTTCTTTTTAATTTGTCGTATGACTCTTACAAACAGTACTTGGAGGAAAAACCTTTTATCTTTCTTTTTCTAGATTTTCATCCAAATTAATAGTGAGAATTGTTTCCAGAGCTCTCAGATTCCGAGTATATATCTCCTTGTTCATACTTTTTTTTCCCTCCAAATCTCATGAAAACTACTCCAAGAAAGAAAGAAACATTCTTTTTATGGTAAATAAGAAAGAAATATTACTTTGGAACGCCATGCAATATATATTAACCTACTTTTGCTTATCGAGCAATTTCAATATCTGGTTCAACCTCACATAATTTTATAAGCTTTTTTCTTATAGAAGTCCTTTAGAATTAAAAAGAATCCATTAAGATTTACGAAATCGTTGATTCGGGTGGAATCGGGTCGGGTCTGTCTTCTTTTAATTGGGTCAATTATTATTTCCTCCGGTCCATTTTAATTGATTGTTTGGTTGTTTTTACACATATAAAGAATTCACCTTTTAGTATTAATTAACAATAAAATTGACTAATCTAACCTTAATTTATTCATTAGAAATATAACAAATACTCCTTGGCCCTTTACTTCGAGGGCAACTTTGGAAAAAAGAAGTTAGTTCTTTCTTGATATCTGAAAAAATTAAATATTGTGTAGCACAAAAAAGGCCAAAAAATCAATTAAAGCGGACCGAAGGGAGCAGATTAAAAATAAAAAATCGAAAAGATTGATTTTTCGGCAATTGTAACTTTTGTTTGAGTAGTTGAATATCTTGTGATTTTTGTGTTATAATATATAGTTACATGACTTTGGTGAAGAAAAGTTATATAGGGTAAAATTAAGAGATGACGGGTGGATGTTCGTCAAGTGAGCATGTGACAGTAAAGACATGTAGGAGATGAGTCAGCAAATAACTGATATTGGATCTAATCATGTGGTCGGTGCTGCATGAGTCTCGATGGCATCAAGACCGGAGAGAAGAATTTGAAAGTAAGATACCGATTGAAGAAGGCAACATTTAACGAGAAGCCGTTACAGAGAATCTTAGTATTTACACTCAACCGTTATGCGGCTATCAAGATGGAGCTTTATTCACTTTAGAGAGGAACTTGATTTGGGAATCTTGTCTCCCCTAATTTAGCTATAAATAGAGAAATTTGTATTCATGGGAGGACACAAAATACTTGCACGAAAAAAATGCTAATATTACTTTATGTTAACATCATGTTGTTAAGCTCTTTGTTCTTGATGTTACTTTTGCTTCCGGAGAAGTTCAATTTAAGGCTCAGGCTCGTATTTTCTTCAATTATTCTTAATTTATTTACTTTTGTTTTTCATTATTTTATATTTGTGGACCAATTTAATTCATGTATCTATAAATCACGTTACAAATTCAACTGTACAATTTTACGAGTAAATAAAATTCATAGTTATATGACCATTTGTAAAATTGAGCTATTTTTACCGGGAGAATAAGGCAAGGTTTCTTTTTGGGAAGGTGCATGTGGTGGATCTAAGAAGCGTGACATTCTTAATTAATTTTTTTTTTATCCTTTCTAGTAAAAGAACTGCACGTGCTTACTAGTGTGCCAAATAGAAAAAGAACAAGGAAGAAAGAGACTAGATAATTATCAATTGTATACTACAATGTTGTTCGATGATGGGATAATTCAAAATGCAGGAGGTTTTGAATCTAAAACATAATTCTGAATGAACTTGTCTCGTTGTTAACGTTGGACATTCATTATCATTAAAGAAGAAAAATAGAGTGGGTTGTTTTCATAGCATAATTCAAACTGCAGACACTTGCATTTTTACTCTTATTTTCTTTCTTAAACTGATTTTTTAATGTATTTCTGCTTATACAAAAGTATGTTAGGTTGCAACGAAAGATGTTCGGTCTTACTTGAAGATGTCAAAAATGGTTTTCTAATGATGTTTCCTAATACTAAACTTTCGCATAACCAAAATCTTCATCGCAATTTTAATCCAAATAAAATCTTTTTAAATATAAAGAAAAACTCAAATATATCCTCTCCAAGCTAAGAAAAAGGTCCAAAAACCATATTAAATTTTTTATAGAATAATTGATGTTGTGCTTAAAGTATATATATTCGCATGTATATCGCCTCATATCTTACTTTTGTTTCGTGGATTTAGGATGTGAAATGTATTGATTTATGTTAATTTGATGTGTTTTTATGTGTAGGAATGATCCGGGAGCAATTGGGGGCGAAACGTGAAAAATTAGATCCAAAACGAACGAAAACGGAGAACTTGCGAATTTGGGCGCCAGCCCTACCTGTGGCGCCAAAAACAGTATACTCAAAATTGGAGCGCCGTGGAGGGCGCCTGGCGCTAGCCAGGGCGCCAGTGACGGGAATTTTGTCCAACTTTGCCCGGGAAAACGTTATTTCGGCTCTAGACCTACGCAACACGTATAAAAGGAAGACTAAACATATTTTTTGAGGGGAGGTAGCCACTTTAGAGAGATCTAACATACTTTGAAGGGAATTCACGTGGAGCAACACACACCACGATTGGAGGAGGCTTCTAACTAGTTTTTCTTCTCTTCTCTTCCTTTAATTTCATAGTTTATTAGTTCTAGAGTTTTGGGTGCTACATGAACGTTGTAGTTTGAAGCTTGAATTGTTCTTATTATTTTACCATATGGTTTATTTATTCAATCTTGCGCCGAATTATTTGATTGCTTGATCACCAATTGAATACTATCTACGAATCTAGGATTGAACTCGGGAGAGGGAATTCTAGATTGTATATAAGACTGAGTAGAGCAAGATCTTAACTCTTAGGGGGAGCGGATTTGCGGTTAGGATAGGAATATACCTAATCGCCTTGCTTGGTTATTATACGGGAATTATAAATGCGTTCTTGTTAATCCTAATTCCATAGGAATATAGGCGTTAGGTTAGCTTGAATAGGCGAGTTGTACTTCGGGAGAAGGCTACGAGCAATATTAACCCCGTCAATCAATAAACTAGATAAATTAATTAGACGATTTAAGTGGAAAACTCAACGCGATTGTTAGCTAACCCATAGCTCTAGAATATTCACTCATATTGAATTCGTCTCTATAATTCACCAACTTGTTTTCTTTAATCTCTTAGTTTACTATTCTAGATTATCTTTAGTTAAATATTCGTAAAATAGGATTCGCTTGAATAGATTAATTGTTTGGTTTGATTTAGTTGATAGTTAATCACAAGTCCCTGTTGGTACGATATCTGGACTTACAATCCTATATTACTTGTCGATCACGTGTACTTGTGTGTGCGTTTGGGAGCAACAAGTTTTTGGCGCCGTTGCCGGGGACTTAGAAATTAACTAGCCTACTAGATTAGATTTTTACTTTTTGCCTATTCAAGTTTTTATTTTTTTTATTTTTATCTTAGTTTAATATTTTACTATCTTTGTTGATATGATATCTTGGAATGATAATTGGTCGAATATTGGTTATTCTTATTTTGGTGATCCATGTCCATAATGTGGAGGACCACACTTTGGGCAAAATTGTGCATCTCAATCTGATGTGTGGAATTTTTGTAATGTGTGTGGTTGTCAAGGTGGCCATTGGGATGGTTGTCCTAATTTTTATTATCCTTCTCAGAGTTCTTATTATAATGTTTCTAATAATGTTTATGAGTTTGATAGGAGCAATGAAGTGGAGGATATAAAAAGCGTGGCTCGTATTATGGACATGATGAGGCAAGTAGCCGAGCAACAAAATGAAAATCGAAAGGCTATACAAAGAATTAGCGAAGCAATCATGAGAATGATGGCCGAGGAGGAGGAAATGGCTGAAGAGAGAGAGTTCCCACAAAAAGATTATTTAGAAGAAGAAGATATAGTGAGCCAATCTTGGCTAGAGGAACAAGCTCAACTAATAAAATCTCATGAGTATCTTCGTGATGGTCTTTCAAATATGACAGAACAACTGATAGAAGGAAGAACTGATCTTAGACAAGAAATCGACCAATTTGGCAGTGCTATTCGTGACTTAGAGGCAGAATTGAGTGCAAAGGTTGATGCATGTAACGTCCAACAATTTAGTGATGAGTTGTGTGAAGTTGAAAAAGATCTTCTAGGCCAAATTGAGGAGCTAGGACGAGAATACCAATTATCAGACCATGTTCTTGTGGATGATGCTAAGGTTGAGGCGTCTGATGCCCTACAACCAATTTTTGTGGATACTGGCCAGCTTGTGAAGCAGAAAGAGGAATTGCAACTATTCGACCAAAATATTATTAACGATGCCAAGGTTGACGAAGAGTACAAAATTGAGGATGTCAAAAATAATGCAATTTTGGAGTTAGGGAGTATTGGACCTCATTCTAAACACTTTTCAACATTGTGTTTGGTTGGTGACACGGGAATTGATCCAGTCGAGCATATGGAGGAGTCGATGGATGAGGAACAAAGTGTTTATATTCTGAAATTTGCCATACAAAGGAGGCAAAACGACATTCCTCACTTAAAGGCCAAGAAGTGCAAGATGCGATACCTACTACTTGGGTTCTTTATTTTTACACCACCGCCTCAAGAACGTGATAGAAAAATTGATGCAAAATTGGGGGCGCAGTTCATATCCTCAAAGTGGAAGGAAAAGTGGTGAAAGTGATGGAGTCGTGCCACGACTATAAATAAGGCGCTTGTTGGGAGGCAACCCAGCCTGTATTTTCATTTTTTTAATTTATTAATTTTTTTATATAGTGTCAAGTTTCGTGTTGTTTTTGTTTTGCAGAGTAGGGGAAGTCTGAGTACCCGAAGTTGAAGCTGAGGAGCATGTTTGAGCTTAAGTGTGGGGTCGTCCCGACCCTTAATATTGAGGATCATGTCTTAGCTAGGCCCGAGAGGGTCTCAGGGAGTATTTCTCACCCTTGTTTTAATCTTTTTTTCTATGATCATGCATCGAGGACTATGCATAATATAAGTGTGGGGTGGGAAAACTACTTTCTGAAGTGTAATTGTATAAAACTAATTTTTTTTTAATTTAGTTTTTCTTTTAGAACTCGTAGTAGACATAGTCTAGGTTTAAAAATAAATAAAAAATAAAAAAAATGAAAATTGAAAAAAAAATTTAAAAAAATTTCAGACTTTTCCCGACGATGGATCTTTTGGACACTTTTCTGAGGGATAATGTCCGATTAAAAATACCAAAAAGATTTTTTTAGAATAGTTAGGTAGTATTCCTTGGTTTTTCTTTGGGCACCGGTTCTTTTCCAAGGATGTAGCTCGAACCGGGTACTTTATTTTTTTTAGGAGTAGTTTAGGAAGGAACTGAGTTGCTCCGAGATACTCATTGACATGGTTGATGCTGGCACATTAGGCTATGACATACATTCTGTTTTCCCGTATATTTGGTTTGAATTGTGAAGCCTAAGTAAAGTAAATAGCCTATTTTGTGACGCTTTCTCTCAGTTGTTTGACTTGTATGCCACATAGTGCAATATTGCTTAAATTCCTCAATTATGTGTTCTTGCTCGACTTGAGAGTTGAACAGAACCGTCTTGATTGAGTCATGTGCAACGTGTGTGTGAGGATTTGTGATTTTCTGTGCTATCCTGTGTAGTCTAGAACTTGCCCCGTGTGTTAATTGAAGCGGAATTGTAAGTTGTGCTAATCTAGGAGATGACGTAGGCATTTTCTTGCTTGATCAGAGATGTACTTTTCACATAAAAATAAAATTTTTTCGTAGCTAGCCCCTTTGAGCCTATAGACCTTTTCTTTGGCACCCACATTACAAGTCATACCCCTATTTTGTTCTTAATTTGGTATTGATTGAACCTTTACCTCCTAAGGCACTTAGTCGCTAAAAGAAGTAAGGTTAGAGATTGGGGAGTAGCTTTTGAGTGGAACCATAGAAGGGCCCGTTGGTGCATTAAAGTTGAAATCAAAAGACACTAGCCAATGAACCTTAATGTAAGGAATGTGTGAAAAAAAAAGAGAGAGAGAAAGGAAAAGAAAAATTGAAAGAAAAAAAAATGATAGTGAAAGTATGTAGAAAACACTTCCAATTCTTAATAATTTGTGCTAGTGGGAGTATAGAAGTGCTTGAATGAACGTAAGGGCTATGTGCATATGGTTTGTGGCAAGTGAATTGGTTGAGAAAAATTTGTGCTTGAATTGTAAATGTAGTGTATTAAAGTGCTTAGGAGGGTTAGCCACTGTTTCTAAATGTATCATACCCGTCCCTTAGCTACATTACAACCTTAAAAGTCCAAATTGATTCTAGACTTGGCTAGCTTAAATTAGTAGATATATACACTACGGGCAAGCTTATGGTACAACCACGGGATGCATATGAATTCTTTGTAAGAGTGAGCGAATTTTGTTCAATTGTGTGATGTCCTTAATTTATATTCAAAAGCACATTTGAATGTGTGGACTAGTACATTTTCACTCTTTTGTTTATGGTGAGGGCACATGATCTCATGAACGATTGGTAATGTTGTAATCTTTCTTGTTGGGTAAGTGCATGAGTTGAGGGTGCTTAGTGGTTACAAGTCGGTTTTTGAGGTTGGGTGGTGACAAATAGATTGTTGGAATTGATTTATTTGAAATGTTATACTTAGGCATGCTTAAACGGGAAGAATATAATTTTTTTGTGTCTTCATGCTTGTGTGCCGGTATTGATCATAGTCAAGGGTATAGTGTGTGGTTAAAAGTTAAAGTGCTCCTCCATAATTGAGACTTGTACGTAGTTGAGGGTTTATTTGATAGTCCCATTGCTCGAGGACGAGCAAGAGTCTAAGTGTGGGGTGTTGATGTTGTGCTTAAAGTATATATAATCGCATGTATATCGCCTCATATCTTACTTTTGTTTAGTGGATTTAGGATGTGAGATGTTTTGATTTATGTTAATTTGATGTGTTTTTATGTGTAGGAATGATCCGGGAGCAATTGGGGGCGAAACGTGAAAAATTAGAGCCAAAACGAACGAAATCGGAGAACTTACGAATTTGGGCACCACAGGTGGCGCCCAGCCCTACCCGTGGCGCCAAAAACAGTATACTCAAAATTGGAGCGCCGTGGAGAGTGCCTGGCGCTAGCCAGGGCGCCAGTGACGGGAATTTTGTCCAACTTTGCCCGGAAAAAGGTTATTTCGGCCCTAGACCTACCCAACACGTATAAAAGCAAGACTAAACATATTTTTTGAGGGGAGGACGCCACTTTAGAGAGATCTAACATACTTTGAAGGGGAATTCACGTGGAGCAACACACACCACGATTGGAGGAGGCTTCTAACTAGTTTTCTTCTCTTCTCTTCCTTTAATTTCATAGTTTATTAGTTCTAGAGTTTTGGGTGCTACATGAACGTTGTAGTTTGAAGCTTGAATTGTTCTTATTATTTTATCATATTGGTTTATTTATTCAATCTTGCGCCGAATTATTTGATTGCTTGATCACCAATTGAATACTATCTACGAATCTAGGATTGAACTCGGGAGAGGGAATTCTAGATTGCATATAAGACTGAGTAGAGCAAGATCTTAACTCTTAGGGGGAGCGGATTTGCGGTTAGGATAGGAATATACCTAATCGCCTTGCTTGGTTATTATACGGGAATTATAAATGCGTTCTTGTTAATCCTAATTCCATATGAATATAGGCGTTAAGTTAGCTTGAATAGGCGAGTTGTACTTCGGGAGAAGGCTACAAGCAATATTAACCCCGTCAATCAGTAAACTAGATAAATTAATTAGACAATTTAAGTGGAAAACTCAACGGGATTGTTAGCTAACCCATAGCTCTAGAATATTCACTCATATTGAATTCGTCTCTATAATTCACCAACTTGTTTTCTTTAATCTCTTAGTTTACTACTCTAGATTATCTTTAGTTAAATATTCGTAAAATAGGATTCGCTTGAATAGATTAATTGTTTGGTTTGATTTAGTTGATAGTTAATCACAAGTCCCTGTGGGTACGATATCTGGACTTACAATCCTATATTACTTGTCGACCACGTATACTTGCGTGTGCGTTTGGGAGCAACAATAATACATCTCCGAATATTTACAAAATTCAATATAGTTCAAATACAATGTAACTCTAATTTAAAGCTTTACTTGATGCTTAGTTCTGCATACACACTAATAATGTAAAATCAAATGATATATAACCAGTATAAATGACTTCACAAACAAGAAACGAAACTATAACAAAAAAGAGCAAGTTGAAATAAACCATAGCTAAACTAATTAATTCATTTCACTTTCCAAAAGTTCCCAAGTCATTCTATAAATGATCACTATTGTGACCGTGCTAGTAAAACCTACGGAGAAAGGAAACAACAACTTTCAAAAAATAAAAAAAATATTTTGGATTGCTTGATGGAGGAACATCTCAAATTTCAGAAAGAAGCTGAAAATACTCGGTGTAAACCTCCTTTAGCATGTTACAGCTGCTCGTTGGCTCTAAGCATTCAGTTGAATAATCACATCCATTTAGCAATTCATCAAACAACTGAATTTTCTCATAAATTTCATTCTCTTTTTCTTCAACCTGAACGGACGATGACAACGAACTTGGAATAAATGGCTCTTGTATTTTTTCTTCTTCCTTATTATTGTCAACTTCCTCAGAACTCAACATGGTAATAATATTACTTTGGATCTTCTTAACTGCTTCATCTTTTTCCATCTCTCCCTCGGGCTTTTTTGCCTTTCTTGCCCGTCTTCGTTTATCTTTAGTACGTTTTGCAGTTAACTTTTGAGGTTTTGGTTGTATTCCTGCTGCTTTGAGTTTCTTCAAGAGATTGGTATTCCAATGATTCTTTATCTCGTTATCAGTTCTACCTTGCAATCTTCCAGCAATTAGAGACCATCGACCACCAAGGAGTGAATGAAGTCGGATTATAAGATCATCCTCATCTGGACTGAAATTTCCTCTCTTAGTGCCTGTTTGATACATACTATATAATATTAGTATTAAGTAATGAAATGTTTGAAATTATTTCCTCTCTCACAGTTGAAGTTTTTTTTATTCAAATGGGCACACACTTTAATATGACATTAGAGTAAACAAGAAATCCTGCATTCAAATATAATCCCATTGCCACTCAAAAAGATTAAAAAAAACAGTAGATGCATTTTACATGTTTGGCTCATGAAAAAAAAAAATCAGATACACATGCATGTAAATTGTAATGGGTGTGTTGAGACAAAATATTAAGTGTAATTAAAAGTGTGTTCTATCGAACAATTTAAACTATTAGATAATATGATCACACTGCAACCATACCTGGTCGAAGATAGTTCACCCATCTTAATCTGCAACTCTTACCACATCTAAGCAGGCCTGGATATCGAAAAACTTATTATACATGAGCACAAGGATGATAAAATTGATACATTAAAAACATTCAAGCCAACGATTATCAAGTGATGAAAATTTTTTGAAATAAGAAAGTTGTGTTTTTGTGGAAGATATAGAAAATGATGTATTACCAGCATTCATAGGCAAAGATCTCCAGTTTCCTTCACCATTTAGCTGAATGTAATTAGTGAGCAGCATGTCTTCTTCTGCAGTCCATGCACCTTTTCTCATTCCCACTTTAGAACAACATGGTGCTCTTCCCATTCTCTTCCCTTGAGAATTATGATCAGATGGGACACTAAAGGGACCAATCTTTGGAGAGTCTTTAAAAAATTATTTGATCTAGCTACCTAAAACCCACTAATTTGATCTGCAGTTTTATACTTAATATATATAGTCATAGGAGGCTCGGGTGAAGATACCTGATAAGTCTTACTTTTTGTGTCACGTGAATCAATTGTTTCGAGAAAGGATTATTAAAATAAGCAACTTGTCTTTCCATAAAAAAGCCACATGTTTTATTGAATAAGCAACTTGTCCTTCCATCTTGTAATTAAAATATGACACAGAAGCCAAAGCTATTGATAAAAATTATAACTACGATGAAAGGAAAGAAAAAATAAATTGACACATAAACGTACGAAAAACTGCAAACATATCGAAACTACTTTTAGAATTGTGTACGGGTAAAATCGGAAATAAAGATATCTCCGATTTTTAGATGAACAAAGGGAAGACGTGGTTTATTTGCAAGCTCGTGTAGAGCCGAGAGTTCCCCAGATCAGAGCCCGGGGACGAATTACACACCGGGATTCGGACATGGCCGAGCATGAAAGGAATCGAGCTCCAGCAAAACAAAGAATCGAGGTTAAAGGAAAGATGGTTTGAAAGGACAAATGGAGGGCCGAGATATCCGCCCTCAGCCGGATATTATGGCACAAATCTCGCGCGATATGAGCTGCGTATCATGATTTATTAGAAGGGAATGATTTTTACCTTATTTAGACTTGTGCTAGGCCACACTGTGTGGGATAATACTGGGTATGTTGTTGTAGTTGTTGTTGTTAGACTTGTATTAGGATTGAAACTCTCCTACTATATAAAGGAAAGAACATGTTCATTTTTCACATACTGTTTGCACGCATATCAATGCAATAAAATTTATTTTTGTTCTCTAGCTACTGTTCAAAGTGTTCTTCAGTTGCATGTTTATTCAGTTGCAACCGAGCCCGTCTCGAGGGCTTGACCGGAGCCAATTTTCAGTGTTCATCCTAAAGTAGGCTTTATTGTCTATCACGTTTGGTTTGATCGTTTTGTTTTCCTTTAATTTAATTATTTTTCATTTACAGATTATTCGTGTTAAATTAAATTGCGCATCCTTTAAACCACGTGCAAATTAAATTATTACTCATTTTAATGGTAAACAGTTTGGCGTCCACCGTGGGGCTAAGGATAATAGTGGTGATTTAATACGAATCTCTATAACACACCTTATTTTACGCTTGCTCTTTGAAGTTTGATTTCAGGTCTATTCAAAATGTCAAATTCAATTTGCTCATTTTAACGTTGACGCCGAGTCAGGCCACCACGGTGAAAATAACAACTTAGTACCAAGCAATAGCGTGCCCCCTATTGACCCTAATGGCGTTCCAATCACTGACCCAATCAACGTCAATTCACAGGTTGCCATCAACGTCAACCAACCAACCGATCCTGAAAATAACACTCGCGGGGCACCCCGACCATCGGCTTGAGAAGCACCCGAAGGGGGAGATGATGGAGTTAGCTTGCAAAATATTACAAACTCAACAAGTGGCAATAGCACAGCTGCAGAGTCAAAATCACGCATAAAACACGGCCGAACCCAAGCTGGTTGGGGAAGATGCTCGGAGAAACGAACGGATTGTCACAGAACAAGATGGTTTCAGACCCGGAGATACCTTCGAGGTAATGAAAATGCTTGAGGCACTAAAAAAATGGGCGGAGTAAGGTGAAATGAAGATTGGGAAAAATGACAAAAAAGTAGAAACTTACAACTTGAGGGTCGATCTGATCCCGGGAGCTCCTCCAATATTGAAAGGACCGGATTCCAAAAAGTTCATTCAGAAACCCTTTCCCCCGAGTGCAGCACCGAAGCCAATTTTGAAGAGCTTTCGAATTCCCGATATTCCCAAGTATAACGGGACCACATATCCAAATGAGCATGTAATCTCCTACACATACACAATAAAAGGCAATGACCTCAATGATGATGAGATCGAGTCAGTGTTGCTGAAATTTTTTGGACAAACCTTATCCAAGGGAGCGATGATATGGTACAATGACTTAACTCCAAATTCTATTGATTTGATTGTTATGCTTGGAGATGCATTCGTTAAAGCCTTGCCGGCGCTATCAAGGTCGAGACAAGAAAATCGAACCTCTTCAAAGTCAAGCAAAGGGACAACGAGATGCTTAGGGAGTTCATGTCGAGGTTCCAGATGGAACAGATGGACTTTCCCCCGATTGCAGATGATTGGGCCGTTCAGGCATTTACTCTAGGGGTCAACCCTCGAAGTTTCGTTGCTTCTCAACAATTGAATTAAAACTTGGTAGATTACCAGGCAGTACTTGGGCCGATGTTCATAACATGTACTAGTTAAAGACAAAGTCGATGATGAATAACTGGGGGCCCCTCGAGGTCTATTTACCCCAATAGAGCGAACGCCATGTCTAAATAAATAATGGATCAGGAGCCAAGGCCGACCCGAGAATCAGTATCAGCCATACAGCTCGGATAGAAGGGGAAACAGAACCGGTCGCCACCCGACCAGGAACGATAGAAGAAGCGACCAAGGTCCTAGCAACTGAGGTTTGATGAGTAAGAATGGTTTCGAAAAATCACTTGGGGGCAGAGAAGCCCTGAGACTATCAAAATATAACGTCAACGTTGATGCAGAGAGTATAGTGTCGGCCATCGGTCGTATCAAGGAGACCAAATGGCCAAGGCCACTCCAGTTCGTTCTCGCACAAAAGGATCAAACTTGATATGTAAATACCACAGTACTCATGGTCATAGGACCGATGATTGTCTACAGCTAAGGGAAGAAGTGGCTCGTCTATTCAACAATGGGCATCTTCGAGAATTCCTAAGTGAGCGAGCGAAAAATCATTTACAGAAATAGAGATGCCAACAAAGAAATTGAGCACGAAGAACCTCAAAACGTGATCAACATGATCATTGGGGGAGTATATGTAATACAAGGGCCAATGATAAAGCACACCAAAGTTTCTATCACAAGGGAAAAATGCACTCAGGACTACGTTCCAGAGGGGTCCATCTCGTTCAGCGACGAGGACGCCGAGGGCATCATTCAACATCACAATGATGTGTTGGTAATATCCGTACTCGTTAATAATCTCGAGTTAAGCATGTGTTAATTGATCTAGTTAGCTTGGCCAACATCATCCGATGGAGAGTCGTGGAACAACTGGGGTTATTGGACCAAATCGTACTGGCAGTACGAGTATTGAACGGGTTCAACATGGCATGCGAGACAATGAAGGGTGAAATAACCCTACCGGTAAACACTATTAGGATCACCAAGGAAGCAAATTTTTATCTAATCGAGGGGGATATAAGATACAATGCCTTGTTCGGGAGGCTATGGGTCCACAACATGAGAGTAGTGTCTTCGACCCTGCATCAGGCGTTAACGTTAACCCCAGGCAGAATCAGAATGGTCTACAGGGAATAACCAGCTGCAAAGGAGATGTTTGCTATCGGTGAGGTGGCCTCGGTGCTCGCAATCACAACATCAAGAGGTGAGGGACCGGTTAAAGAGAAAGGCACCAAATAGCAATCACCGGTCCCGACCCTGATCGGGCCAGAGAAATAGGGGGAGCACTCAACGAATGAGAAAGATGATTCGGGGTCCTGAGATCCTTCGTAGCACCCGATGATACCGATGCCACCAAATCGACGATCGAGGAATTGGAGCAGGTCATACTGATCGAACATCTAACGGACAAAAAGGTATACCTAGGCACGGGGATAACCCCCGAGCTTAGGAAAAAAACTTTTTTATTTCCTTAAAGATAATGCCGATTGTTTTGCCTAGTCCCACTTAGATATGACAAGGATCCCTCCAGATGTGATAACTCACAAATTAAGCTTGGATCCAAAATTCCACCCGATCAAACAGAAGAGGAGGCTACAGTCCGAAATTAAACATACATTCATCAAAGGTGAGGTATCTAAGCTCTTGAAAATAGGTTCCATTCGGGAAGTAAAATACCCGGATTGGCTAGCTAACGTAGTGGTCGTACCTAAAAAAGGAAGCAAACTTAGAATGTGTGTAAATTATAAGGATTTGAACAAGGCATGCCCAAAGGATTTGTTTCCTTTGTCTAACATTGACCGAATGATCGATGCAACGGCCGAGCACGAGATGCTCAGTTTTCTCGATGCCTACTCCGGCTAATACCAAATACGGATGGACTCGGGTGACCAAGACAAGACTTCTTTTATAACTAAATTCGGCACCTATTGTTATAACTTAACGCCGTTTGGATTAAAAAAATGCCGGTGCCACGTATCAACGCCTAGTTAAGCGAATGTTCGAGGAAGAAATAGGAAAATAAAAGGAGGTTTATATTGACGATATGTTACTTAAGTCCCTACGATCAGAGGACCGTTTGAAGCATTTGCATAAACCTTCGACATACTGAGAAAATACAACATGAAGCTAAACCCGGAGAAATGTGCCTTCGGAGTCGGCTAGGCCAAGTTCCTCGGTTTTATGGTGTCTAACCAGGGAATAGAGATCAATCCGGACAAGATAAAATCCATAGAAGATATCACCGTAGTTGACAACATCAAGGTGGTACAAAGACGTATCGGGCAGAGAGCGGTATTGGGCCGGTTTATTTCAAGGTCATTGGACAAAAGCCACCAATTTTTCTCATTACTAAAGAAGAAGAACGACTGCTCTTGGACCCCAGAATTTCAACAAGATGTAGAAGAACTCAAACGATACCTATCAAACCCTCCTTTGCTGCACACCTCGAAGGCTAACGAGCAGTTATACCTCTACTTGGCAGTCTCCGAGGTAGTGGCAAGTGGTGTCCTGGTTCGGGAAGAAGAAGGCACGCAGTTTCCTATCTATTATGTTAGTAGAAACCTAGGCGATGCTGAAACAAGGTATCCGCACTTAGAGAAATTAGTGCTCGCCTTATTAAGCGCATCTAGGAAACTAAAATTTTACTTTCAATGTCACCCCATATGTGTCATGACCTTGTTTCCTCTAAGGAATGTTATGCATAAACCCAAGCTCTCAGGTCGACTGGCTAAATAGGCCGTAGATGTTAGCAGGTACGATATTGAGTACAAACCCCGAAATGCCATAAAGTCTCAGATTTTGGCAGACTTCGTGGCCGACTTTAAGCCGGTCTTGATCCCCGAGGTCGAGAAAGAATTATTGCTAGGCTTGGGGACTAGATCGGGGGTTTGGACCCTATTCATAGACAATGCTTCTAATGCAAAAGGGTCCGGGTTGGGAATCATATTAAAACCACCTATGGGTAACGTAATAAGGAAATATATTAGAACTGTGAAATTGACTAACTACAAAGTCGAATATGAGGCTATCATTGTAGGTCTGAACTGGCTAAGAGCCTGGGGGCTGAGGTGATCAAAGCCAAGTGCGACTCCTCCTTGTTATTAACCAAGTCAACGGGACATTTGAAGTAAAAGAAGACCGGATGCGGAGATACTTGGATAAGTTGCAAGTGACATTGCATCACATCAAGGAGGACACTACAGCATGTACCCCGAGATAAAAATAACGAGGCCGATGCGTTGGCTAATCTAGGGTCGTCAGTCGACTCCGATGAATTCAATTCCGGAGCAGTGATGTGATTAATGAATTCGGTAATAGAAGAAGGTCACATAGAAGTAAACTCAACAAGCTTGACTTGGGATTGGAGAAACAAATACATAGACTATCTTCACAAAGGGAAATTGCCGCCAGATCCAAAAGAATGAAGGGCCCTACTGCTGCCGGGTTTAGCTTAGTTAGAGGAAAACTATATCGAAGGCCGTTCTTTAGACTTTTAGCAAGGTGCTTGGGTCCTAGGGAGAACTATTAAGTAATGAGGGAAGTCCACGAGGGTACTTGTGGAAACCATTTGGGAGCAAAATCCTTGATTCAAAAATTGATTAGAGTTGGTTATTACTGGAACGAGATGGAAAACGATGCAAAAGAATTTGTTTAAAAGTGTAAAGAATGTCAGAGGCACGCCCCGATGATCTAAAAGCTGGGGGAGATGCTTCACCTGGTCCTTTCCCCTTGGCCGTTCATGAAATGGGGAATGGACGTCGTCGGTCCCTTACCATAGGCATCCGGCAAAGCCCAGTACATCTTACTTATGATCGTTTACTTCTCCAAGTGGGTCGAAGCACAGAAATTCGAGAAAGTTAGGGAAAAGGAGGTCATCGACTTTATCGAGGATCATATAATATGCCGGTTCGCATTACCGGCCGAGATCACGTGTGACAACGAGAGACAGTTCATCGACGGCAAGACTAATAAGTTTTTTTATGATCACAAAATCAAGAAGATTTTATCAACACATTATCACCCCAGTGGGAATGCTCAAGCGGAGTCAAAAAACAAAACTATATTGCAGAACCTGAAGAAGAGATTGACCGACTCAAAACAAAAATGGAAAGAAGTTTTGCCTGAGGTCCTATGGGCATATCGAACAACTTCGAAGTCGAGTACCGGTGAAACACCATTCTCTCTAGTCAACAGCGTAGAAGCTCTGATTCCGTTAGAGGTAGGAGAAGTGAGCCTAAGGTTCCAATATGCTACGGAGACGTCAAAGGACGAGGCCATGGCCACGAGCTTAAATTTAGCAAACGAAAGGCGATAAGATACCCCAGTCTTGTTAGCGGCCCAAAAGCAACGAATGGGGAGATACTACAACCGAAGTCGACACTTCCAAGTCGGGGACTTGGTACTGAGGAAAGTTACATTGATACCAAGAACCCGAATGACGGGAAACTAGGTCTGAATTGGGCAGGACCGTACAGAGTCACCGGTATAACCGGAAAAGGCTCATACCAGCTCGAGTCCAAAAATGGAGTACAACTACCCAAAAATTGGAATGTGGAACAATTAAAGAGGTACTACTCCTAAGGTACGAACACAATCTTCTTTATGGTTTATTACGCTTTAAACTAACCCGTGCAGGTACTCAGTCAAAGTCAAATCTAAGGATTAGGTCTGAAAGCACGTATTGCTCTATTTTTTCCTTGGACCGTTTTTTTTCAAAGTGAGTGTTACACCAAGGTTTTTAACGAGAAAACAATAATGCGTGCTACCCTATTTTTGAAGACTGGTCTTAGATTGGGGAATACAGATCGACCGTATTAGATCAATAGTATTCGAGCCCTCAAAATTCAATCTCGAATACTAGGGGGCCATCACACCCTAAGTCAAGAACCGAAGTCCTGAGTTTGAAAATTTAGAAGGCATTCTTATTCGATATTGAAATCCAAGGCTTGAATATTAGGATTAATTTTAAGGGTTAACGGTCAAACGAACCGTGCCCACATAGGTCATTCTCGCCATGGTAGATAGCTTTTGTACCATCGATTATATACACGACATTCAAAGTAATAAAAAAAATTTGCCTTCTATGTTTCATCGATTCACATTTCCACAAACAATATTAATTTTAAATTACATAGAATGAATATTAGATTCAAAACCCTTAAGCCTATGGGCCTCCCCGAACCGGGGTGTTCTGCCCGATAATAAGATCGGGAAATTTGGCTCACTTAATCTTGGAGGCGTCGAGCCTCCTAGGCAGGGCCCAAACACGAAAGGCTACAGCCAATCTAAATGGATAAGAGACGTCTGAGTCCGTAAATAAGAAGTAAGGTCTGTACACATTTTTTAATCTATGAAAGATTACTTTAGAACCGTTCAAGTCACTCGGTCTTGAATTACAGCCATAAAAAGAGCCACCTTCGACAAAGAATAATTGTGTCTGATTAAAACGTTCAAATATTCTAACAAAGACTTTGTTTTTTTATCGGGCCCTTCGAAGTCAAAGCAACTCGGAATTGTCACTTAACCCAGACCTCATCTGGGCTTTGGGGGAACGAACAGTCTAAGCGATGTCAAATTCTATACTATGGCATCGATGGCATATTTTGAAGATCAAAGCATAGGTTATAAGTCTCGAACATTAGCGAATACTAAAATGTAAAGGACACAATGTGTGTGTGTGTGTATATATGTATATACACACACACACACACACACACACACACACCAAAAGATATTTACAAAGGCGCCATCAAATACTCGGCTTTCATTATTACACGGGCCTCGGCTACCTCTACATCGTTCTTGTACTGGGCGAACATGTCCTGAACTTCAGAGGCCTCGTTCGAAGCAGCCTCCAATATGGACTTCAGCGGTGTATTCTTGGTCGAGAGCATCTTATTCTGTAACGGTCGAGTCAAGTTGTGCCCGGAGTTCATCATTTAGTCGAGACCATTTGTCGGCTTTTTCCTTCATCATACGGAGCTGTACTTTGGCTGATGCCAAATCCTCTTTGGTGGCATCCCACTCCGAGGCCAAGAAATCCATTTTTCTCCTCAATTCCTTAGTTGAGGCTTTGACCTCGTCCATCTCGGCCCTAAGCTAGTCCATCAGGTTTATCTTCTCTTGGACTTGTGAGGTTGTGGCGTTAGCATTAGCAGTTAACCTCTCGTAATTGATCTCAAACACTTTTACCATTTCAACCAGAAGGGCGTGTTTCTGTTTCACCTTCGAGGCCTCCTTTTGAGCCTTTTCCAGCTCTGCTTGAAGGACGGAATGGTCCCTGAGGACTTCATCTTTTTGCTCACAAAGAGCTTTGTGCATGTCCTTTTTTCGGACCTGCTCCTTGAGCTCGAACTCGAGGTGTCTCACCTCCATTCGACACCAGTAGAAGCTATCGTGATGAAGCACCGAGGCCTGAGGCATAAAAGAAGAAAATTCGTTAAAACACGCTAAGGCAAAATGAACTTTTTAAAATATATGAGGGGCAGAAAGTATACCCTATTCAACGCCTGTTGTGCCTCGTTGAAGAGGCTCGGGGCGTCCACCTCGTTCATCTTCACTTGGTCCTCTTCGGTTACCAAGGAACGAAGGTAGCTGGCCACACAGAACGGCCCGGATAACATCCAAGTATCCGCCGACACTATGAACATGACCTTTTTCTTTCGGTCAGGGTCCACACTCGGGTAGGGTACCACTTCTCGAGGTTTGGGCTCAAACTCAGCCCACCTGGCCACGGCAGTGCATCCTTTTTCGGGATCTCTAGGTGGCCAAAATCGGAATAATCTTCCAGCATGTCGACATCAATGTCCTCGAAAAATAAATTGAGGGCCTCGTCCTCGGCCCGTGACGCCTCGATCGAGTTTTTTGTAACGGCCCAAGCCTCACCTAAAAGAAGCTCCATGTGAGACGGTGACTCCGAGACATAAATGATGTCGATGGCCTCTTTCGAAACCGGAGTAGCTTCTTAAGAAACATTGGCCATATTTTCCTCGTCGGGTCCCGAGTTGAGGAGGATTCAGCCTTACGGTCGCCCCCCCTTCAGGGCTGCTAGCTCTTGTACGGCAATAATCGGCTCGTGACAGACGAACTCCATGTCATCATCCTCGGGGTAATCCCTGAGACGATAGAGAGATTCAGGTTCTAAGACCCTGGCATGAGTACTTTTCTTGTTACTCTTCCTGATCCTGACTACAATCCTCTTCTTCTTGGCCTCGCCGGGAGCATCCGAGGAGTCAGGGGACCTTTTCTTCTTTCTTGTTTTCTCCTCCTTCCTTGCAGTAGCCTCGACAGTAGGTTGTAACGAAGTGGAGGGTTTTTCAGAGGAGATGAGGCCGCAACCTCGGTGATTGCCCGATGTTCGGTGGTGTTAGGAAAACTTGTGAAAGGAAAGGATTTAGTCAGAATGGCGATAAAATGAAAATGACTTAGAGAGAAATTCAACTGGGAAAAGAAGGACACTCACCATGGGAACAAGCCTCCCATTTTTCTTTGAAAAGATTACGCCACTCGCGCTCGGCATATGTCAGTTGTTTGCATATGCCCTCGACGCACTCCCTAAAGCGAGCGACTACATTGAGGACTCGGGCGACAACTGCATATAAAAAAAATGAGTATTGGGAAAAGAGGGATAGATTCAAAGGAGTAGTAAATTAAAAGGAAACGGGCTTATGTTTTGAGTTCCACTTCTCAAGGAACGGTAGGAATTCAGAGGGAATAAGGTCTTTGGTCTTTATCCGAACAAACCTTCTGTCATGACCCAAAATCCAAACCCATCATGATGGCGCCTAACACACCGGCCAGGCAAGCCAAAACCTGATAATAAAGGAAAACATAACAACGGAACCTATAAAAATATCCTAATTGAAAACTCGATACAACAAATACTGCTAATATAAAAGTAAATCCCCATAAACTGGAAAATACGGAGTCATGAGCTCTATAACTGGATATAAGTCTAAAACTGAATAATAACAACACTCTCTGAACTTTAACAACAGTATGTAAGGAAAAGACAAGTCAAACTGAGACCAAGGATGCCACTCTACCTCGCCTCTCACAGATAGTCAACAAGCAAGCCTACTGCTGATTACTGGTCCCTACACCTGGATCTGCACAATTAAGTGCAGAGTATAGTATGAGCACAACAACCCAATGTACTCAATAAGTATCATAACTAACCACAGCGAGGTAAAAGAAGAACAAATTATTAAATGATGCTAGCTATCACCTGTGATGTTTCATTTTTTAAACAAGTACAGAACAACAATAGAATCAAGTCATGAAGCACAAGAAGGAACATATGTGTGTGTATGTGCAAAGTTTCTCAAATACTCTACTCCGTCAATATTCGGCATATAGACATGGTATGCAGTTCAATCAGCTAAATAATCAAGGAAATTACAAGTAAAGATGAATGCAAAATCGAAACAAAACACTAGCCAGTTTTCCTCAACCTTTCCATATCCGAACCAAACAACTGATTAGTTTTCCTCAATAATCGCATGTACACCATCAAGAGAGAAACATGAGAGGGTGACCCTAGGGGGTTGGATCCATATCCACAAGCAAGCACGACTAGTTCAACGTGCTACTATCTCGTCCTGGTCGCAAGCTCAATATCATAATCCGCCCGGCGTCGTCACATGCATAACAGTACAACCGCCCGGCGTGGTCACATGCATAACAACACAATACGCCCGGCATCATCACAGGCACAACAATACAATCCTCCCAGTGTGGTCACAAGCATAACAACACAATTCGCCCGGCGTGATCACAGGCATATAACACAATCCGCCTGACATGGTCACTGGCACAACTGTCACGCCCCCTTTTTTCCTCCTCGCGGAGAAAGTCCGGGTTTTGACATATCATGGGGGAACCGACTCCTTTCCTTTTTTGGAATTGGGTATTTGAAGAGTCGCCACCCAACGGATTATGGTGCGTTAGGGCACCTAGAGAGATTAACTCTTAGACTAGTTTGCATTACCAGAGATTTAGGGTAGGGGCTCGAAATAACCTTGAGGGGAAGGTGTTAAGCACCCCTCGCGGTCCACAACGGTGGGTCCCGGCCGAACTTAACTCATGAATTAGTCAAACAATTAGTTTTTAAACACATAATTGCAAATAAGAGTAGGTTAGATATTGTATGACTCAGATAATAGACAAAGATTTGGAACAAGTTGTATACATATAAGACAAGGTTTTAAACAGAAGGGAGTTGGGAAAGGAGGGTCCTAGGTTGGTTTGCCTACAGGATCACCCAACACAATGTCCGGTAAACACTCCTTAATGAGGGGCTACACGTGACATTAGCGCGTAGTCATCATATCCCATATCTACCCTTCCCACCCCCTTAGTGGTTATTAAAGCGAGTGTTGGTTAGCGATCTCTATTGCGTGCGGTTACCCCTCCCTTCTTAATGGTCCTGGAGAAAATTTAGGACCTCTACCTATAGGCAGTTCTAGACAGACCCCTAAGGTTTAAAGGAGAAAATAGTAAGGCGACAGGCAAGACCAAATAGAACCTTAGCACATAAGGAAGAAAAGAACCAATTACGGGCTCAAGTTTACCTCCACAAACAACGCACATAAGCAGCACGACTCAAACACAATTAAGGGTTGTATTGTTAAACGGTATCCTAAGACATGATGTCTAAGTGAATATCAAGACATAGAAGATAGGCGGTTTGTTTTATAAACTCAGGAGTAATGGCCCTATCAGTTTGCCTATTAATTTTATGCCTGTTAAATCAGAACAACATTAAGTAGCAGAAACAGTTTCAGAGTTGCAGAATTTGAAATTGCCCTATAGGCTTGCCTACACGCTGAATAGTGGTGTCCTCAGAGAATGATAACTACGTTTGATATAGTAAAACAGTGGGCAGATTTTAAAATAGACTCTTGAGTTCCTATAGGCATGCTTTCTAATAGTAAATTAGAGCAGTACTCGAAAGAATTCATTTCAGGGAAAACAAACCACTAATTAGACCAGTTTCGAAGTAAACTAGTCATGAACTGGATTGACTTATTTAAACTAAACTGATTTTTAGATCTGTATGCAGAATTTCTTATGTTGTTCCCTATGATGTCTAGTTGTTTATAAACTTTTAGGCATGATCTCTAGCGGAAATAAATGTAAACAACCATTGGAACAGAAACTTGAACTTGATTACATGCTTAAGCATGATATCTATTTGTGAAGTTGACTGTAAAACCTATAGGCATGATGTCTAGCATAGTGAGGCAAACATAGCAAATATATGAAATCCTACAGGCATGGTTTCTAACATAGTAGGGCAGACATAGCAAATATGAGATCCTATAGGCATGGTTTCTACCCATATTACCCCATAAATATGTAACTACCCACTCCTTTTACTAATCACCCCAATATTCGTCTACAAATTATTACAAACTAGATGAATGAATTACATAGATAAAGAAAAAGAAGAAATTATGCTATAGGGAGCCTGAAGCAGGCCCAAGTGATTTTTCCAAACCTCCGATAGCCTCAAATGCCAATTTCAAAAACAATATCATTGTCTAGGTGCGTCAGAGTTCCCTAAGGATCTCAAGGATCCCGGGCAGTGCTCACACCTAGACTTTGTAACCAAATTGAGTAAGTGTAGTGTGGAAGGGCCAGCCTCTGTGTGCCAGAGTTCAGAGGGTTCTCAAAGGATCCCAAGGCAGTACACACACTGGAGGGGGCAGAACTTAGGGACTTAGGAATAGAGTGAGGGTGCTTGACATAGTTTGAAAGGGTTTCAGTAGGAAAAACAGTGTAAAAAAAAGAGACTTAGTTGAAACAACTTTGTAAGCAAGAGAGTTGTTGGGAAAACAGCTTTTGAAAAATAGTGGTGCAATTAAACAAACAGCAGGTCAGTCAAACAAGTTCAGCAATACTCAAATAACAGTCCTTCATACAAGGGAATGGGAATTGGGGACACATAGAGCACATAGTATCAGGAACATAGCAGTTCTTGAGGGGTTTAAGGGATTAGGGGATACCTATTGGTACCAATACAGTAAGAGTTTCAGAAATAATCATAGAATCAGCCTTTTAATGTGACAGATCAGCTTGCACATCAAAACTGGATAACAAGTAGACAAGTATTCAAAGTAAGGTAGAGTCATGTTGAGACAGACTACTAGGGGAGGGGGTAGAACAAGTTCTGAAAAGCCCTAAGAAGGTTAGACTAGCATGCTAGATGAAGCAGTAATGTAAACATGTCAATTGCATGTTGAACAAGTTCAGCAAGGCCGGGTTTTGACATATCATGGGCCAACCGACTCCTTTCCTTTTTTGGAATTGGGTATTTGAAGGGTCGCCACCTAACGAATTATGGTGCGTTAGGGCACCTAGAGCGATTAACTCTTAGACTAGTTTGCATTACCAGAGATTTAGGGTAAGGGCTCGAAATAACCTTGAGGGGAAGGTGTTAAGCACCCCTCGCGGTCCACAACGGTGGGTCCCGGCCGAACTTAACTCATGAATTAGTCAAACAAATAGTTTTTAAACATAATTGCAAGTAAGAGCAGGTTAGATATTGTATGACTCAGATAATAGACAAAGATTTGGAACAAGTTGTGTACATATAAGACGAGGTTTTAAATAGAAGGGATTTGGGAAAAGAGGGTCCTAGGTTGGTTAGCCTACAGGATCACCCCACACAATGTCTAGTAAAAACTCCTCAATGAGGGGCTGCACGTGACATTAGCGCATAGTCATCATATCCCATATCTACCCTTCCCACCCCCTTAGTGGTTATTAAAGCGAGTGTTGGTTAGCGATCTCTATTGCGTGCTATTACCCGTCCCTTCTTAATGGTCCTGGAGGAAATTTAGGACCTCTACCTATAGGCAGTTCTAGACAGACCCCTAAGGTTTAAAGGAGAAAATACTAAGGCGACAAGCAAGAACAAATAGAACCTTAGCACATAAGGCAGAAAAAAAGCAATTAGGGGCTCAAGTTTACCTCCACAAACAACGCACATAAGCAGCACGACTCAAACACAAATAAGGGCCGTATTGTTAAACGGTATCCTAAGACATGATGTCTAAGTGAATATCAAGACATAGAAGATAGGCGGTTTGTTTTATAAACTCAGAAGTAATGGCCCTATCAGTTTGCCTACTAATTTTAAGCCTGTTAAATCCGAATAACATTAAGTAGCAGAAACAGTTTCAGAGTTGCAGGATTTGAAAACGCCCTATAGGCTCGCCTACACGCTGAATAGTGGTGTCCTAAGTGCTTGATAACTACGTTTGATATAGTAAAACAGTGGGCAGATTTTAAAACAGACTCTTGAGTTCCTATAGGTATGCTTTCTAATAGTAAATTAGAGCAGTACTCGAAAGAATTCATTTCAGGGAAAACAAACCACTAATTAGACCAGTTTCGAAGTAAACTAATCATGAACTGGATTGACTTATTTAAACTAAACTGATTTTTAGATCAGTATGCAGAATTTCTTATGTTGTTCCCTATGCTATCTAGTTGTTATAAACTTATAGGAATGATCTTTAGCGGAAATACATGTAAACAACCATTGGAACAAAAACTTGAACTTGATTACATGCTTAAGCATGATATCTATTTGTGAAGTTGACTGTAAAACCCATAGGCATGATGTCAAGCTAAGTGAGGCAAGCATAGCAAATATATGAAATCCTATAGGCATGTTTTCTAACATAGTAGGGCAGACATAGCAAATATGAGATCCTATAGGCATGGTTTCTACCCATATTACCCCACAAATATGTACCTACCCACTCCTTTTACTAATCACCCCAATATTCGTTTACAAATTATTACAAACCAGATGAATGAATTACATAGATAAAGAAAAAGAAGAAGTTACGCTATAGGGAGCCTGAAGCAAGCCCAAGTGATTTTCCCAAACCTCCAATAGCCTCAAATGCCAATTTCAAAGACAATATCATTGTCTAGGTGCGTCAGAGTTCCCTAAGGATCTCAAGGATCCCGTGCAGTGCTCACACCTAGACTTTGTAACCAAATTGAGTAAGTGCACTGTGGAAGGGCCAGCCTTAGTGTGCCAGAGTTCAGAGGGTTCTCAAAAGATCCCAAGGCAGTACACACACTGGAGGGGGTAGAACCTAGGGACTTAGGAATAGAGTGAGAGTGCTTGACATAGTTTGAAAGGGTTTCAGTAGGAAAAACAGTGTAAAAAAAAGAGACTTAGTTGAAACAACTCAATAAGCAAGAGAGTTGTTGGGAAAACAGCTTTTGAAAAATAGTGGTGTAATTAAACAAACAGCAGGTCTGTCAAACAAGTTCAGCAATACTCAAATAACAGTCCTTCATACAGGGGAATAGGAATTGGGGACACATAGAGCTTATAGTATCAGGAACATAGCAGTTCTTGAAGGGTTTAATGGATTAGGGGATAGCTATTGGTACCAATACAGTAAGAGTTTCAGAAATAATCATAGAATCAGCCTTTTAAAGTGACAGATCAGCTTGCACATCAAAACTGGATAACAAGTAGACAAGTATTCAATGTAAGGTAGAGTCATGTTGAGACAGACTACTAGGGAGGGGGTAGAACAAGTTCTGAAAAGCCCTAAGAAGGTTAGACTAGCATGCTCGATGAAGCAGTAATGTAAACATGTCAATTGCATGTTGAACAACAGAACTGTAAGGCCCCGAAAAATTTTGTTAAGTAATTTAGGATTTCGTGGTTCCAGGTTGGCTAATTGTAATATTTTAGGTGCTGTAAATATGATATAAATGAATTGGATATGGTGAATTAGTGTATACGTCATTTATTAAGTAATGTTGGATCCAAGGAGGGGCCTAAGTCTAAGTCAAATCGGAAAATTTCATAATTGGCTAAAATTCCAAATGAGTTTGCACAAGTCCACACTTTGAACTAGCATATCTAAACACATATAAGGTTTTATGTTATGAACAACCTGTCATATGAAAGGTCTTTGAGTCTAGTTTCCAACGCTTCAAACTGTTCATCATTTGGACATTCCTACACAAAGTTTTGATCAAATTACCAAAAGCTAGAAAAAATGCGACCCTCTGTCAGTTCTGCGATCGCAAAACCATTATGCGGTCCGCATAATTGATCTGCGACCGCAAATCTGGTCGCAAACTGGACCAGTGTAGCCTAGTTTTGGGCACCAGTTCCGCGATGCATTTTGCGACCCACATTCTTGTTTTGCGGTCCATTATGCGACCGCAGACCCGGTTTTGGAGGGTTAATTTTCCTATTTTTATAACCCGACACCATTTTAATATATAGGCTTTGGGGCTTCATTTGAGGTCATTTTCTACTGATATTATAGAGAGTTGAGAGCAGATAGAGAGAGAAAGAGATAGAAGGAGCCTAGCTTCATAATCACCCAAATCTTGCTCAAGTTTTCAAGAATCAAGGAAGATAACTACTTGATTGTCCTCCATCCGGGTAAGTCCTTCTTCCAAGATTTCATGTAAGAGGTTAGGGATTTGAATATGTTGTGGGGATTAGAAATAGGCCATGCATGTGGGACTAAGTTGTAGTATGTGATATTAAAGAACTAATTTGGGTAGTTCCTGTTAAAATTGGTTGAGGGAGGAAGGAATTTTCATTTTCAGACCTTGTAGACTACTTCACATGTTAGGTGTTTGATGAAATTCCTAAGAGAGTTACACCATGGGTAATCTTCCTAATTATTAATTGATTCCCGCTATCTCCTTATAGATTGTTATTGCTAGAGGTGTCGGTGGATTGTAGAAACTTAAGGAAAATTGAGCTTCCATGGTGTCCGTGCAAATGTTGTAAGTCCGAAATTTGATTGATGTAGTACTTGTTATATTAAATGAATTGATGTTGTGAGAATGTATGTGGAAGGTGCGTCTCCATGTGTTTAATATGCTATTCTTTGTAAAATTGAGGATGTGTGGAGAACATGAACTACGTGCTAAAATGCCTAAATTTCAAGTCGAAGTTACATTGTGATTAATATGCCGAACTAGATGAATTCCTCTCTATTCTTATAACGTGAATTGCTCTTGTATGTGCCTATGATCGTAAATGGCAAGGTTAATGTTGAGAATGGGAATAATGTGGAATGTGAGTTACGGAATGTGGCCTAGTGCCAAGTATGATGTGATAGCAGTGGCCCAAAGTGCCGATGAACTAATATATGTGAAGCAAAAATTGAAGTGAGATGATTAATGGAAAAAGGGTAACGTCTTGGTAAGACGGCTTAGCCGATCGGGCCGTGATCGGACGCCATGCTACACACATGGTGGTATTGTGCTGATATTGAAATCGAAAAGTGAGAATGAAATTGTGATTGAGGTAACGTCTTGGTAAGACGGCTTAGCCGATCGGGTCATGATCGGACGCCATGCTACACACATGGTGGTAATGTGTTGGTATTGAACCCGGAAAGCGACAATGAAATAATGATTGAGGTATATGTCTTAAATGAGGCAGCTTAGCCGATCGGGCTGTGATCGGACTCCGCGCAATTAAGCGGTGGTATTGTGAATGATGATGAACTGTATTAAATGCCCCAAACTAAAGCTATGGAAATTATGTGAATGCTATGTGATTCCTTTTATTTGATGATGTAGTGATTGTTTAAAGCTTTTGTTGAATCCTTATGATATCTTTGTTCTTGTATGGTTGTTCTTTCTAATGAGATGGTGTTTAGTTATACATACTAGTGCTATTCGATGGCACTAACGTCCCTTTTGCCGTGGGCGCTACGTCTTTAATTGGATGTAGGTGGTTCCATAGCAGGCAGTGTTGGTCGTAGCTAGTGACGCATCTCCCTTTCAGCTGACTTGGTGAGCCCCACTTCATTTCTGGGTCCTGTACCGTTGTTTATCATGTACTTTGTATTTTGAGGTATAGCCGGAGCCTTGTTGCCGGCATTTCTATATTTTGTTGGGCACCAGTTTCGCGATTTATTTTGCGACCCGCATTCTTGTTTTGCGGTCCATTATGCGACCGCATACCCGATTTCGGAGGCTTATTATTCCTATTTTTATAACCCGACCCTATTTTAATATATAGGCTTTGGGGCTTCATTTGGGGTCATTTTCTACTGATTTTAGAGAGGGTTGAGAGCAGATAGAGAGAGAAAGAGAGAGAAGGAGCCTAGCATCATAATCACCCAAATCTTGCTCAAGTTTTCAAGAATAAAGGAAGATAACCTCTTGATTGTCCTCCATCCGGGTAAGTCCTTCTTCCAAGATTTCATGTAAGAGGTTAAGGGTTTGAATATGTTGTGGGGATTAGAAATAGGCCATGCATGTGGGACTAAGTTGTAGTATGTGATATTAAAGAACTAATTTGGGTAGTTCCTGTTAAGATTGTGTAACGACCCGGCCGGTCGTTTTTGGAATTTACGCCCCGATCCCCCATTAACTGCTTCCCCTAAGTTCATTTCTGCTATTTTGGTTTGCCGGGACGTTCGGTGTTGGGATTCGGAGTGTTTTGGGACACTTAGTCCCTAAATGAGAGCATAAGAGTTGAAAAATGGTCCGTAATCGGAATAGTGTGAAGACGACCTCGGAATGGAAATCTGATGGTTCCGTTAGCTCCGTTAGGTGATTTCGGGGTTGGGAGCGTGTTCGGAATGTATTTTGGAGGCTCGTAGCTCATTTAGGCTTGAAATGCCGAAGTTTGAATTTTTGAAGTTTCCGGTCCGATAGTGAGTTTTTGATCCAAGGGTCGGATTGGAATTCCGGAAGTTGCAGTAGCTCCGTCATGTCATTTGGGATGTGTGTGCAAAATTTCAGGTCACTCGGGCGAGGTTTGGTTAGGTTTTTGATCGAAAGTGTGTTTTGTTGGAATTTGAAGTTCTTAGGCTTGAATCTTTGATTTAATCGGACTTCCGGTGTTGTTTTAGGTGTTTTATGGATTGGTACAAGTTCGAATAAGGTATTAGGTGGTATTGGTGCTTTTGGTTGAGGCCTCGGGGGCCTCGGGATGATTTCGGGTGGTTAACGGCAAAATTTGAGAAGTGGTGCAGCAGCTGAAGTTTTTCCCCTCTGGTATTTTCGCTTCTGCGGCTTGGGAACCGCAGAAGCGGAGCCGCAGAAGCGGCCTTAGCATCGCAGGAGCGAATTTGGGCTCCCTCAGCTTTTTTCGCAGGTGCGGAGGATCTACCGCAGATGCGGTTACGCACCTGCGAGGCTTCTATCGCAGATGCGGTCCCGAGTCTTTTGTGAGAAACCGCAGAAGCGGTAAGTATTTCGCAGAAGCGGCAACCGCAGGTGCGGTTTAAGCGCAGAAGTGGAACTGACTGTTCAGAAATATCAATTTCGAGGGTTAAATTTCATAAGTTTGAAAATCGATTGAGAGCTCGGGAGAAGGCGATTTTGAGTGGGTTTTGAAGAGAAAATCATTGGGTAACGTTTCCTTGATCCCTTTTCATTATATTTCATCATTATATAGCTAAATACATCATTGGAATTCGAATTTAGGATCAAAAGTTGGTTAATTTGGGGTAAAACTTCATTACCTAAACTATTGAGTTTTGAGTGGGCATTTGACCTCCGATTTGGGAGATTTTTATATGGTTAGACTTGTGAGAGTACGAGGGTTCTGAAAATGTGAAAATTATTCGATTCTGAGACGTTGGCTGGAGGGCGTTTTGGTCATTTTACCTATTTTTGCGCCCTAGCTGTAAATTTATTAGCGGAATCAGTTGTTTGCAATATTATTTACAATGTGTAATTGAATTGAATAGATTTGGGCCATTTGGAGTCGGATACTCGTGGCAAAGCGTGGTTTCTATTGATATTGAGCCGGTTCGAGGTAAGTGGCTTGTCTAACCTTGTGTGGGGGACCTTTCCCCTTAGGATTTGTTATTTGTTGATTTGAGTGCCTTGCACGCGAGGTGACGGGCGTGTACTTGAGCCAAGTGTTGGAAACCCGGTTTTTCTTAAGATATTGAGATTGAGTTCCTTTCATATTTGCTTTATTCTACTTGCAATTATAACTTGTGCTAGATTAGGAAAGCATGTTTAGTTGATTTAACTTGCCTAATTGCTTAAGTTGCCTTAACTGTACTACGTGAAGCATGTTAGGCTAGTACTACCCGTTGCTTGTCTTTGTACTTCATTTCTGTGTATCTTCTGGTTGTGATTGCGCATTTACATTGGGACTACGGATGTGGGATTCCGGTAGCTCCCCCCCCTTGTTTGTTTACTTTGGGACTACGGGTTCGATTCCCGGTAGATCCCCCTGCACTTTTACTTTGGGACTGCGGGTTAGATTCCCGATAGATCCCCCTGCACATTGATAGTTGGACTACGGGACGACATCCCGGGAGGTCCTTCGGATATACACTTATGATGGACTACGGGACGGTATCCCGGGAGATCCACTGGACGGTTGAGAAAAGGACTACAGGACGGTATCCTGGGAGATCCTCATTGTTACCATGGGTGTTGAGCTGTACTTATTCTGTGGTTGTTTCCATTCTTGTGTATTTGCTATTGCCTTGTTTAACCTGTCTTATTTCACTGCTGTATTTATTATTTCTGTCAGATTATCATACTGTTAATTATTGTTATTACTATATTTTGTCTCAGTATGGCCCTGACCTTCCTCGTCACTACCCAACGAGGTTAGGCCTGGCACTTACTGAGTACCGCTGTGGTGTACTCATGCCCTTCCTGCGCATGTTTTTCATGTGCAGATCATCCAGGTACCTCTACTCAGGCGCACTATCAGTGAGGCAGGAGGACTACGGAGATTTCGAGGTAGATCTGCTGCGTCCGCAGACCGACGAGTCTCCCTCTTATTCTATCTTTAGTACTTAGTTTTCCTTCTTTCGGTTGTTAGAAATTCTGGAGTTTGGAACCTTTACTATACACTTCTGTAGCCTGTGTTGTCCGTGAGTTTTCGGGTTTTGGGAATTGTTTTAGACTTGTGATATTGAGTTGTACTTGCCAAGCGGCATTCAGTACAGTTTCCTTTAGATATTTGATTTGATTTTCTCTATTTTTCCGCAATTACTATATTTCCGCAAATGTTAGGCTTACCTGGTCATGGGGACCAGGTGCCGTCATGACATGTTCACGGTTGGTGAACTAGGGTCGTGACAGATTGGTTGAGGGAGGAAGTAATTTCCATTTTCAGACCTTGTTGACTACTTCACATGTTAGGTGTTTGATGAAATTCCTAAAAGAGTTACACCATGGGTAATCTTCCTAATTGTTAATCGATTCCCGCTATCTCCTTATAGATTGTTAATGCTAGAGGTGTCGGTGGATTGTAGAAACTTAAGGAAAAGCTGTTTGAGGTATGTATGGCTAAAACCCCCTCCTCTTACAAATCGAGCTTCCATGGTGTCCGCGCAAATGTTTTAAGTCCGAAATTTGATTGATGTAGTACTTGTTATATTAAATCAATTGATGTTGTGAGAATGTATGTGGAAGGTGCGTCTCCATGTGTTTAATATGCTATTATTTGTAAAATTGAGGATGTGTGAGAACATGAACTACGTGCTAAAATGCCTAAATTTCTAGTCGAAGTTACATTGTGATTAATATGCCGAACTAGATGAATTCCTCTCTATGCTTATAACTTGAATTGCTCTTGTATGTGCCTATGATCTTAATTGGCAAGGTTAATGTTGAGAATGAGAATAATGTGAAATGTGAGTTACGGAATGTGGCCTAGTGCCAAGTATGATGTGATAATTGTGGCCCCAAGTGCCGATGAACTAATATATGTGAAGCAAAAATTGAAGTGAGATGATTAATGGAAAAAGGGTAACGTCTTGGTAAGACGGCTTAGCCGATCGGTCCGTGATCGGACGCCGTGCTACACACATGGTGGTATTGTGCTGATATGGAAATCGGAAAGTGAGAATGAAATTGTGATTGAGGTAACGTCTTGGTAAGACGGCTTAGCTAATCGGGCCGTGATCGGACGCCATGCTACACACATGGTGGTAATGTGTTGATATTGAACCCGGAAAGAGACAATGAAATAGTGATTGAGGTATATGTCTCAGATGAGGCAGCTTAGCCGATCGGGCCGTGATCGGACTCTGCGCAATTAAGCGGTGGTATTGTGAATGATGATTGTTTAACCAAAAAATGGGATTTTGGCCAAAGTTTATTTTTAGAAGAACTCGGGTTATTGATAATCAAATATGAATAATGTATGTAAATAAAAGTCAAATGGAAAGCAAAGTAAATCAGCATATTCCAGTAGTACTTTGTGTCCTTTCAAATGATCAGGTTGCCCCTTTTATAGATATTTCTAGGTGATACGTTTTGCCTTTGTCATAATAAGGCCATTATAGACAATTAAAGGTATTTAATGCTACGTTACAATGATAATCATTATACTTCAATACAGATTCTCTAACGTTCTCAGTATTTAATGCCTATTAAATCCTGTATTCGTTCCTACTTTTGCTGTCATGTTCATTCTCTTATCTTGACTTTTGAACATAAAGAGGTGCAGGTACTGAGTCTCTTGAATCTCTGCTCGTGCCTGTTGTATCTCGTGCCTCTTTAACTATTCTTTGCTGATCACCATCCTTTGAACAGTATACGTGTCATGACACGTCATCTTTCATTAAATTCAATATATATAAACTTAATTTTTACCAATACAGTTAGTCCCCCCACTTGCCATGTATTCATCAATAGAATATTTGGGAAGTGGATTTTATTAAAGCGGGAATATTTGACGCCATTAGTTCTTCTCTGGAACTGACGCTTCATTTGTCACTTCTATTTAATGCCCACTACACTTGGCATCTTTTGATTGGTTCTGCGATTTTTAAGCATTTTTAAGGATTTTTTACGGCTTCACCAATTACGAAACGTCAGTTCTCATCATGAGGTTTCCATTATTACAGCTTTTCCTTTGACGGTTGCTTCTAAGTTTAAATATAGTTTTCACTTTTGTCTTTCTCACCTAAAGTTCTCAAAATATACAATTCTTGTTTCCTTCTTCCTCGTACTATTATGTCTTCGTCAAACCCTAACCCTAGGAGAGTCCCCATTGTTGATAACCTTCGTCTTGCTCCTGTTAGGAGTAGGAGAGGAGGTAGACTTCGTAATCTAGGTTCTTCATCCGCACGAGGTTCTTCTATTCATTCGTCCAGTTCTACTCCACCTTCTAGAACCAGAGGCTCCCTTTCTCAAAGGTCTTCGTCTAGAGGTAAGGAACCCACTGAGCCCCTTTGTGAACCCACTGTAGATGAGATTGTTCCCGTTGAACTATCTTTTTATAATGATAGAGAATCTCTCAAAAACCAACTGTCTTCATTAGATCATGCTGACATCTACCCAACTCAGATTACTGAAGGTCTGATTTCTTTAGTTCGTAAAGATTGCCATTGGAGCCATGACTTCCCTATTATAAATCCCAATGCGAACCAAAGAATTACCTCTTATTTAATTGGGTTTTCTTTTGTTTATGCATATCCTTTCACGTTGGGTTTCAAACCTGCTATTGACCCTGTTATCCTCGAATTCTGTCATTTTTTCGACATCTGTTTAGGGCAAATTGGCCCTATTGTGTGGAGCGTTGTTGCTTGTTTGAGACACTTAACCAACATGGCTGGTGTGCCTTTTACTTTATCCCATTTAATTCACCTTTACTCTCCCAGACTCTTTCGCCAAGGAGTTTTTACTTTAGTAGCAAGAAGCAAAAGAGTTCTGGTCAATCCAGAAGACGATAAGGACCGTGGCTGGTATGCCAGGTTTATTGCTGCCCCTACTGTTGGTTTAGTGGGTGATGAAAACGTTCCCTTCCGAGAGAAGTGGAATTTTGCACGTGAGTTTTCTTTTTAATAACCTTCACATACCTTTTTCTTAGTTCTGTTGATTGTCATTTTAATTTCCTTCTCTTTTTTTTAGCAACCATGGGAATTGTCGATGAAGTTCCCAATTTTCGTGGTTGGGTAGGAAAGTTGTTAAATGCTGCCCCGAGGGAGGGTAGATCTTGGAAAACTCTCTCTCAACGATTTGGTTGGAAAGTGAAAACTCACGGTAAAAGTCTTTGTTATAACTTTTCTTATCACTTCTTCCAGAATTTATTTTAATCCTTCTTTTTATCAGGATTTGCCATTCGAGGTATTACTGTTGAGGCTGTCGTAGCTTCTCAAATTTATTTGGAAAGGGACCAAGAAATAATTTTGGGCTCTTCATCGAAAAGAAAAGCTACTATCGATCAAGACTCTGAGGAGGAGGAAGAACAAGACGGGGGTTCTTTGATAAAAAGGCCACGAGCTAGGAGACGAATTATTTCAGATGATGAAGCATCTCCCCCTCGTTCCACTCCTCACACCGAGCCTATTGAAGCCTCGGTGGTGTTTCCTGATGATGATACCCGCGCTGCCGCCCATGATTCTGTTGAGCAGCTTTTTACCCGCGGGTTGGTAGTGAAAGTTTAAAATCAATTTTTGATGAAGCGCCTCTTACTTCTTTTCCTTTATCAGCTCCTACTATACCTTCTTTGCCTTTCGAGGCTGTTCCCGTTTCTGCTTCTCCCCCAGCTATTTTGACTCCTTCTACTGCTCCCCCCCCAGCTGTTTTGACTTCTTCTACAGTTCCTCCCATAACTGTTCAACAAATTGAGGTTGGTTCCTCAAGTAGAGGTGGAGCCATGAGACAGGTTATCATCGAAGTCCCTGCCGATGGTAATCTTTTGAGAAAATCAGGAGGGGCTGATGTGTGGTTGAAACCTCTAATTGGTCCAATCGAGAAGGCCAAGCTTGAGAGCCATAATTCTTTAACTTTGATGAACGACATAATACACTCATCATTAAAGGTACTCTTTTTTAATGATTTGTTATTCCTTTTTGTAAAGCTCTTACCTTTTTTTTTTTTTTTAGATCAACCTCGTTGGTACAGAAATGATGAAGAGGGTTTCTCACACGGAGCAGTTGATGCATGAGTACCAAGTTGAAGCAGATAACTGGAGAGAGCATTGACATGGAAGCATTAGAAGAGAACAAGTGCACCTTAGAACAGCAGCTGAGAAATTTAACTTCGGAGTTGGTGGTTGAAAGAGCTTCCTCAAATCAAGCTAGTAAAGATAAAAATCTCCTCGAAACTTCCTTTTCCGAGCAACTCTCCAAGGCTAGTGAAGAAATCAGAGAGTTGAAGGCTCTCTTAAGTAAAAAAGAAGCTTATGCTGGTGAACTTGTGCAAACTTTGACTCAGACTCAAGAAGACCTCCGGGAATCTTCTGGTAAGGTTCGCTTTTTAGAAAGTTCACATGCTTCTCTTCAAATTTCTTATGATTCTGCCTTGGTTGAGAATGAGAAACTTAAAAGTGAAATTGCTGAGTGGGAAAAGGATTACGAGATTCTCGAGGATAAAACCGCAATTGAAGTGAGTTGGGCCTTTTGAAATTCTCGCCATGATACCCTTGTAGAAGTTAGCCAAGAGAATTTCAACTTGGAGGCTGAGTTGGGTAAAATAAAAGAAACCATCAAAAAGACTCAGCAAAGCCAAGACTTTTCTTCTCCCGTGGCTGAAACTTCTGAAAATATAGAAGATGATACGGGTACGGTGAGTGCTCCAATTCCTTCAAGTCAAGTTGAGCCTGTTGCTGCTGATGATCCTGCTTCAGTTCCTTCTTCAACTCCTTAGTGACAAGTTCATGATATGTGACTCCCTTTTTTTTTTTTTTTGGTGGTATGTGGTTGTAACCCTTGGTCTTTTTAAGGGTTTGTTGAAAACATTAAGTCCCTAGACCTTTTTCGGGGCGTTTTGTATAAACAACTTTTAGTTTATGACTAAGTTTATACTTAGTCTATACTTTTTTAATATTAAGAAGTTTTATGTTATTGCTTGAACTTCTGTTTTGTTTATTCCTGCCTTTATATTTAAGGACTTATTGGATAACTTGCATTTTTATTTTGCAAAGATGCTTTTTTTTTTACTTCATGAATATTTGAATCAATAATGAATTTTATAAAAGAGGGCCCTTTTATATTCGACACTTAATGAAGAAGACGTCTCAACTTCATAATGGTGTTAATATACGACAAAAGAAATAGGAATACACATGTTTCTTGAAATACCTTTGACAAGTTTTTATCTGAACTCTCTCAAGCTTTAAATAACATTTTACATGTATTTAAATAACTTCTATAACTTTTTCGTAACTGTTTTTCTTGCAACAGATTTTCAAAAAATAATATACAACAAGGTTTTTATTTATAACCCGTTTCAATACAAGGTTTTTATTTATAACCTACTATCATGACATGTTTCTTTGACTTTAACTCATGACTTTGGTTTTTCTTTGGCTTTAGCTCGGACTTTGCTCTGCACCTGACTCATTCAATGAGTAAACTTTTCAGGCTTGAACTTCAATCTTCTTTGCCTTCTTTATGCACGTGTCTATGTATATTATATAGTCCCCCAAGTGTTTGAGATTTGAAGTATGAAGTCTCGAGCACTTGATTACTCCTCTTGTTTGGTCCTTTTCCTGTAAAGGAATAAAACATACGGGACTCGAAGGTACAATTATAGATGAAGACTGCTTAACCCGTCTCAATTTCTATCAGAATAGTTGTAACCCTAGACCGGGAATTTTAATCTATTCCACGTGCCTTGCAGGTCGTGATTCATCATTTAGTACGGTTTAGCTTTTTGCCTATCATCTAAAATTGTTAGTAAAATTTTAACAATTCAAAAACAAAATTTTAAAATGAGGATACCTGCCCGTGGGTACTCCTTAGAAATAGTATCTCTTCAGGTGAACAGCATTCCAATGTGAAGGTAACATCTTACCATCCATCGTTTCCAACTTGTATGCTTCTTTTCGTGCAATACCATGAATCTTGTAGGGTCCTTCCCAGGTTGAACCTAATTTTCCCGCATTAGCCGCCTTTGTGGATTGAAAAACTTTCTTGAGTACGAAGTCCCCAATCTTGAAGTATCTTAGACATGCTTTTCGATTGTAGTATCGTTCCATAACTTGTTTTTGCGCTGCCATCCTTATTAATGCAGCTTCTCTTTTTCCTTCAAGTAGATCAAGATTTAGTCGCATTTCCTCTTCATTGGATTCCTCAGTTGCTTGTGTATATCTCGTGCTAGGTTCTCCTATCTCCACTGGGATCAAAGCTTCAGCCCCGTACACCAGTGAAAACGGTGTTTCACCGTGCTTATTTTTGTTGTGGTGCGATATGCCCATAGAACACTAGGTAGCAATTCTGGCCAATTGCCTTTGGATTCTTCCAATCGTTTCTTCAAATTGTTGATAATAATTTTATTTGTTGATTCAGCTTGTCCATTACCCACTAGATGGTAAGGTGTTGAGGTAATCCTTTTGATCTGCCAACTTTGAAAAAATTCTGTGATTTGTGCGCCTATAAATTGCGGGCCATTATCACACACGATTTCCTTTGGTACACCGAATCGGCATATAATATTTCGCCAAATGAAATCTCTGACTTCTTTTTCTCGTACCTGTCTGAATGCTCTTGCTTCTACCCATTTAGTAAAGTAATTAGTGAGTACAAGTAGGAATTTTACCTTGCCTTTTGCTTGTGGTAATGGACCCACGATGTCCATCCCCCATTTCATAAAAGGTCATGGTGCGATGACCGGATGTAGCAACTCCGCAGGTCTATGCATATTGTTACCATATCTTTGGCACTTATCACATTTAGCCACGAAATTCTCCGCTTCTTCTTCCATTTTAGGCCAATAATAGCCTGCTCTAATCATGGTTCTTACCAGTGACCTTCCTCCTGCGTGATTTTCACAATGCCCCTCGTGTATCTCTCTCATTACATATTCCGTTTGAGAAGGCCCGAGACATCTCGCTAATGGACCGCCGAACATTTTTCGATAAAGATTGCCTTGCTTTAAACAGTACCGAGCAGCCTTTTTACGAAGCGCGTGAGCTTTTTTCCTGTCTTCAGGTACGGTTCTATACTGCAAAAAAGCAACAATCTCGTTTCTCCAGTCCCAAGTTAGGTTATTGAAATTTACCTCATTTTTGTCCTGATCGAGTACCGAATGAAATAAATGTATGACAGAAGCGTTTTCCTCATTTGTTACTTCTGCTGCAGATGCAAGATTGGCTAAGGCATCTGCCTCAACATTCTCCTCCCGTGGGACCTGCAAAACCTTCCAGCTTTGGAATTGCCTTACCAGATCTCGTGCCTTTTCCAGGTATTGCTGCATCCTTACTTCCCTGGCTGTATAAGTCCCCAGCATCTGGTTGACTACGAGTTGCGAATCGCTTTTGATTATAATTTGTTCTACGCCAAGTTCACTTGCCAGTTCTAAACCTGCAATCACGGCTTCATACTCTGCCTCATTGTTAGTTACAGGATGACATTTTATGGCTTGTCGAATGATTTCACCCGTAGGTGGTACCAAAACAATTCCTAAACCTGCACCTTTCACATTTGATGAGCCGTCAGTAAATAAAGTCCAGGTTCCTAAATTAGATCCATTGAACACTTGTAGTTCTTTTTCCGCTTCTAGTCGCATCCCTTGACTAAAATCGTCTAAAAAATCAGCTAACACTGTGATTTTATTGCGGTTCTGGGTTGGTATGTGATGTCATATTCACTTAATTCTATGGTCTATTTGGCTAGCCTACTTGATAGTTCCTGTTTGTGTAATATATTGTGCAGTGGATAAGCAGTTACTACAGAGATAGGGTGATATTGAAAATAAGGCCTTAATTTTCTAGATGCCATGATTAGTGCAAGTGCAAGTTTTTCTAATTGAGGATATCGTGTCTCTGCATCTAATAGTGATTTGCTAACATAATAAATTGGAGATTTTTTACCTTGGTCTTCCCGAACTAGAACATCACTTACCGCTACTTCTGATACAGCTAGATAGATGTGTAATCTTTCTCCATCTTTTGGTTTTGCTAGCAACGGTGGATTTGACAGGTATGTCTTCAAGTTTTTGAGTGCTCGTTGACATTCCTCAGACCATTCGAACTGATCTTGCTTTTTGAGAGCTGAAAAGAATTTAAAACATTTTTCTGATGATTTGGAAATGAATCTTTCTAAGGCTGCAATTCTTCCTGTTAGTCTTTGCACCTCTTTCTTATTTGTGAGCATGTCTGGAATTTCTTCGATGGCTTTAATCTGCACGGGATTTACTTCAATACCTCGGTTGGAAACAAGAAAACCCAAAAACTTACCTGATGAGACGCCAAATGCACATTTCTCGGGATTTAGTTTTATATTGAATTTTCGTAAAATCTGAAATGTATCAGTTAAATGTTGTATATGATCTCTTGATTTTTGAGATTTGACAAGCATATTATCTATGTAGACTTTCATAGTTTTCCTAGGTGTTCTTGAAACATTTTGGTCACCAGTCTTTGGTATGTGGCTCCAGCGTTTTTGAGACCAAAGGGCATTACTTTATAACAGTAAGTCCCCCTATCTATTATAAATGAAGTTTTTTCTTCATCTAAGGGATCCATTTTGATCTAGTTATACCCTGAATATGCATCTAAAAAGCTTAACAATTCATGTCCTGCAGTGGCATCAATTAATTGATCGATATGTGGTAATGGAAAAGAATCTTTAGGACAAGCTTTGTTAAGGTCTGTGTAATCTACACAAACTCGCCATTTGCCATTCTTTTTCGGCACTACAACAGTATTAGCTAACCAATTAGGATACTTTACCTTGCGGATAGACCCAATTTTTAATAGTTTTTGAACCTCATCTTGAATTACCTGATTCTTGAAAGTCCCATGCTTTCTCTTCTTTTGTTTGATTGGGTGGATATGATGGGTCTTCATTTAACTTGTGAGTCATTACTCCCGGTGGAATTCCTGTCATATCAGAATGGGACCAGGCAAAACAATCCATGTTAGTTTTTAAAAATTCAATCAACTTACCTTTCATGTCGTGGCTCAGGTTAGAACCAACGTAGATTTTCCTTTCTGGCCATTGTGNAGTAGAGGTGGAGCCATGAGACAGGTTATCATCGAAGTCCCTGCCGATGGTAATCTTTTGAGAAAATCAGGAGGGGCTGATGTGTGGTTGAAACCTCTAATTGGTCCAATCGAGAAGGCCAAGCTTGAGAGCCATAATTCTTTAACTTTGATGAACGACATAATACACTCATCATTAAAGGTACTCTTTTTAATGATTTGTTATTCCTTTTTGTAAAGCTCTTACCTTTTTTTTTTTTTTTTAGATCAACCTCGTTGGTACAGAAATGATGAAGAGGGTTTCTCACACGGAGCAGTTGATGCATGAGTACCAAGTTGAAGCAGATAACTGGAGAGAGCATTGACATGGAAGCATTAGAAGAGAACAAGTGCACCTTAGAACAGCAGCTGAGAAATTTAACTTCGGAGTTGGTGGTTGAAAGAGCTTCCTCAAATCAAGCTAGTAAAGATAAAAATCTCCTCGAAACTTCCTTTTCCGAGCAACTCTCCAAGGCTAGTGAAGAAATCAGAGAGTTGAAGGCTCTCTTAAGTAAAAAAGAAGCTTATACTGGTGAACTTGTGCAAACTTTGATCATACTCAAGAAGACCTCCGGGAATCTTATGGTAAGGTTCGCTTTTTAGAAAGTTCACATGCTTCTCTTCAAATTTTTTATGATTCTGCCTTGGTTGAGAATGAGAAACTTAAATGTGAAATTGCTGAGTGGGAAAAGGATTACGAGATTCTAGAGGATAAAACCGCAATTGAAGTGAGTTGGGCCTTTTGAAATTCTCGCCATGATACCCTTGTAGAAGTTAGCCAAGAGAATTTCAACTTGGAGGCTGAGTTGGGTAAAATAAAAGAAACCATCAAAAAGACTCAGCAAAGCCAAGACTTTTCTTCTCCCGTGGCTGAAACTTCTGAAAATATAGAAGATGATACGGATACGGTGAGTGCTCCAATTCCTTCAAGTCAAGTTGAGCCTGTTGCTGCTGATGATCCTGCTTCAGTTCCTTCTTCAACTCCTTAGTGACAAGTTCATAATATGTGACTTCCCTTTTTTTTCTTTTTGGATGGTATGTGGTTGTAACCCTTGGTCCTTTTTGAGGGTTTTGTTGAAAACATTAAGTCCCCAGACCTTTTTCGGGGCGTTTTGTATAAACAATTTTTAGTTTATGACTAAGTTTATACTTAGTCTATACTTTTTTTTAATATTAAGAAGTTTTCTGTTATTGCTTGAACTTCTGTTTTGCTTATTCCTGCCTTTATATTTAAGAACTTATTGGATAACTTGCATTTTTATTTTGCAAAAATGCTTTTTTTTGTTTATTTCATGAATATTTGAATCAATCATGAATTTTATAAAAGAGGGCTCTTTTATATTTGACACTTAATGAAGAAGACGTCTCAACTTCATAATGGTGTTAATATACGACAAAAGAAATACGAATACACATGTTTCTTGAAATACCTTTGACAAGTTTTTATTTGAACTCTGTCAAGCTTTAAATAACATTTTACATGTATTTAAATAACTTCTATAACTTTTTCGTACCTGTTTTCCTTACAACAGATTTTCAAAAAATAATATACAACAAGGTTTTTATTTATAACCCGTTAACAAGGTTTTTATTTATAACCCGTTTCAATACATGTATATTGCCTTTAACCTAAATATGATGAGGGTTTTCTTTGGCTTTAGCTCGTGACTTTAGCTCGTGACTTTGCTCTTCACCTGACTCATTCAATGAGTAAACTTTTCATGCTTGAACTTCAATCTTCTTTGCATTCTTTATGCACGTGTCTATGTATATTATATAGTCCCCCAAGTTTTTGAGATTTGAAGTATGAAGTCTCGAGCACTTGATTACTCCTCTTGTTTGGTCCTTTTCCTGTAAAGGAATAAAACATACGGGACTCGGAGGTACGATTATAGATGAAGACTGCTTAACCCGTCTCAATTTCTATCATAATAGTTGTAACCCTAGACCGGGAATTTTAATTTATTCCACGTGCCTTGCAGGTCGTGATTCATCATTTAGTACGGGTTAGCTTTTTGCCTATCATCTAAAATCGTTAGTAAAATTTTAACAATTCAAAAACAAAATTTTAAAGTGAGGATACCTGCCCGTGAGTATTCATTAGAAATAGTATCTCTTCAGGTGAACAACATTCCAATGTGAAGGTAATATCTTACTATCCATTATTTCCAACTTGTATGCTCCTTTCCCTGCAATACCATGAATCTTGTAGGGTCCTTCCCAGGTTGGACCTAATTTTCCCGCATTAGCCGCCTATGTGGATTGAAAAACTTTCTTGAGTACGAAGTCCCCAATCTTGAAGTATCTTAGACATGCTTTTCGATTGTAGTATCGTTCAATAACTTGTTTTTGCGCTGCCATCCTTATTAATGCAGCTTCTCTTTTTCATTCAAGTAGATCAAGATTTAGTCGCATTTCCTCTTCATTGGATTCCTCAGTTGCTTGTGTATATCTCGTGCTAGGTTCTCCTATCTCCACTGGGACCAAAGCTTCAGCCCCGTACACCAGTGAAAATGGTGTTTCACCCGTGCTTGTTTTGCTGTGGTGCGATATGCCCATAGAACACTAGGTAGCAATTCTGGCCAATTACCTTTGGATTCTTCCAATCGTTTCTTCAAATTGTTGATAATAATTTTATTTGTTGATTCAGCTTGTCCATTACCCACTGAACGGTAAGGTGTTGAGGTAATCCTTTTGATGTGCCAACTTTGAAAAAATTCTGTAATTTGTGCGCCTATAAATTGCGGGCCATTATCACACACGATTTCCTTTGGTACACCGAATCGGCATATAATGTTTCGCCAAATGAAATCTCTGACTTCTTTTTCTCGTACCTGTTTGAATGCTCCTGCTTCTACCCATTTAGTAAAGTAATCAGTGAGTACAAGTAGGAATTTTACCTTGCCTTTTGCTTGTGGTAATGGACCCACGATGTCTATCCCCCATTTCATAAAAGGTCGTGGTGCGATAACCGGATGTAGCAACTCTGCAGGTCTATGCATATTGTTACCATATCTTTGGCACTTATCACATTTAGCCACGAAATTCTCTGCTTCTTCTTCCATTTTAGGCCAATAATAGCCTGCTCTAATCATGGTTCTTACCAGTGACCTTCCTCCTGCGTGATTTCCACAATGCCCCTCGTGTATCTCTCTCATTACATATTCCATTTGAGAAGGCCCGAGACATCTCGCTAATGGACCGCCGAACATTTTTCGATAAAGACTGCCTTGCTTTAAACAGTACCGAGCAGCCTTTTTACGAAGCGAGTGAGCTTTTTTCCTGTCTTCAGGTATGGTTCCATACTGCAAAAAAGCAACAATTTTGTTTCTCCAGTCCCAAGTTAGGTTATTTAAATTTACCTCATTTTTGTCCTGATCGAGTACCAGATGAAATAAATGTATGACAGAAGCGTTTTCCTCATTTGTTACTTCTGCTCCAGATGCAAGATTGGCTAAGGCATCTGCCTCAACATTCTCCTCCCGTGGGACCTGCAAAACCTTCCAGCTTTGGAATTGCCTTACCAGATCTCGTGCCTTTTCCAGGTACTGCTGCATCCTTACTTCCCTGGCTGTATAAGTCCCCAGCATCTGGTTGACTACGATTTGCGAATCGCTCTTGATTATAATTTGTTCTATGCCAAGTTCACGTGCCAGTTCTAAACCTGCAATCACGGCTTCATACTCTGCTTCATTGTTAGTTACAGGATGACATTTTATGGCTTGTCGAATGATTTCACCCGTAGGTGGTACCAAAACAATTCCTAAACCTGCACCTTTCACATTTGATGAACCGTCAGTAAATAATGTCCAGGTTCCTAAATTAGAACCATTGAACACTTGTAGTTCTTTTTCCGTTTCTAGTTGCATCCCTTGACTAAAATCAACTAAAAAATCAGCTAACACCTGTGATTTTATTGCAGTCCTGGGTTGATATGTGATGTCATATTCACTCAACTCTATGGCCCATTTGGCTAACCTACCCGATAGTTCCTGTTTGTGTAATATATTACGCAGGGGATAAGCAGTTACTACAGAGATAGGGTGACATTGAAAATAAGGCCTCAATTTTCTAGATGCCATGATTACTGCATCTAATAGTGATTTGCTAACATAATAAATTGGAGACTGTCTACCTTGATCCTCACGAACCAAAACAGCACTTACCGCTACTTCCGAAACAGCTAGATAGACAAGTAACCTTTCTCCGTCTTTTGGTTTTGCTAGCAACGGTGGATTTGACAGGTATGTCTTCAAGTTTTTGAGTGCTCGTTGACATTCCTCAGACCATTCGAACTGATCTTACTTTTTGATAGCTGAAAAGAATTTAAAATATTTTTCTGATGACTTAGAAATGAATCTCCCCAAGGCTGCAATTCTTCCCGTTAATCTCTGCACCTCTTTCTTACTTGTGAGCATGTCAGGAATTTCTTCAATGGCTTTAATCTGTGCAAGATTTACTTCAATACCTCGGTTAGAAACAAGAAAACCCAAAAACTTACCTGACGAGATGCCAAATGCACATTTCTCGGGATTTAGCTTCATATTGAACTTTCGTAAAATCTGAAATGTATCAAACAAATTGTGACGACCCGACCCGTCGTCTCAGGAGTTACCGCCCCATTTTCCCCATTTTATGCTTCTTCATGTTTCATTATCGGTATTTGGTGTGTTAGATTTGATTTGGATTGGTTTTGGTAGGAAATGAGACACTTAGTCTCTTTAAGGAAGGTTTGGTTTGGAAAAGTCAACCGGAGGTTGACTTCTGAGTTATAAGGCTCGGATGCGATTTTCGGTGAATCGGTTAGCTTTAGGGGTTGGTTTGTGACTTAGGAGTGTGATTGGAATTGATTTTGGAGGTCCGGTGTAGAATTAGGCTTGAATTGGCGAAGTTAGTATTTTGGCGAATTCCGATTGGTAGGTGAGATTTTGACCCGAGGGTCGAAATGGGATTCCGAGAGTTGCTGTAGCTTCGTTAGGTGATTTGGATATGTGTGCAAAATTTCAAGTCATTTGGAGGTGTTTTGGTCAGGTTTTTGATCGAATGCGTATTTCGGAAATTTTGGAAGAACTTAGGCTTGAATTCGATGAGAATTGATGATTTTAGTGTTGTTGGATGTATTTTTATGATTAGAACAAGTTTGAATAACGTTGTAGGATGCATTGGTATTTTTGGTTGAGGTCCCGGGGGCCTCGGGGTGAGTTCAGATGGTTAAACGGAGAGTTTTGGAAATTTTCATGTTGCTAAGTCTGCTGGTATCTGGTATTTTCGCACCTGCGGTTATGGGACCGCAGGTGCGGTGACGTAGAAGCGGAGGAGGTAGTCGCAGAAGCTAGTGTTGGACTCAGGGCAAGTTCCGCAGAAGCGGAAGTGTGGACCGCAGGAGCGGTCCTGCTGGTGCAATTTCTGGGCCGCAGAAGCGGTCGAGGCCTTTAAGTGGAAAACCGCAGAAGCAGTATAATGGCCGCATAAGCGTAAACGGGACCGCAGAAGTCGAGAAGCCTGGGCAGAATATTAAATTAGTCTTCTTTGCGAATTTTTGAAAGAGTAACACATTTCACTTCGGACTTGGAGAGATTTTGGGCGATTTTGAAGAGGGTTTCAAGGGCTTTGATCGGGTATGAACTCTTGGACTTAAAACATGATTTTATGGTGTAAACACATGGATTAGAGCTGAAAACTTAAGAACTAAAAGTCAAAAATGGTGGTTTAGGGCTTGAACCTAAGAGAGCTTAAACTAGGGATTTGAGGGGTCAAATGGACTCCGATTCTTGTGATTTTTATATGTATAGACTTGCGGCGAGATAAGGAATCCGTTGGTGTGGAATTTTCTGAATTTCGAGAAGTGGGCCTGGGGCTCGGGTTTTTGCAAATTTCGAGATTTTTAATATTTTTCGATTGTTTCGATTGTGTATTGTCCCATTTGCATATTGTAATGTATTCGCTCTGATTTTGGATAGATTCGACGCGCGTGGAGGCCGGTTTGAGGGGAAGAGGCGTCGCGAGCTAGAGAATTCACCGGTTCGAGGTGAGTAATGATTGTAAATGACATCTTGAGGGTTTGAAACCCCGGATTTGCACATCATAGTGCTGTATTGAGGTGACTTGCACGCCGGATAGCGAGCGTGGGGTAGAGCACCGTTGGGGATTGTGACTTGGTTCATCCCGATTGATGAATTTACTGCGTATTGGACTGAAATTACTTGTTATCATCATAATGTGGGCTGATTGCCATATTTGGGCTTCATGCTAGCTATTTGAACCCTTCGGGGATTGTTGTTGATAATTCCTCACTGTTTTAAATATATATTTGAACTCAGTCATGTTATTTTCTACTATTTTCAAAACTCAGCCATGTTCACTCAGTTTTAATACTCAAATGATATTTCTAAATATATTTTTAGGGGTGAGCATCATGTTTTATTGTTGCCCGAGTGGCTTATGTGATTTTGTTGACTGAGTAAGGCCGAGGTCCTGCATTGTGAGGATACCTTTGGATCGGGCTGCACGCCGCAGCGGTTTTACACTGATACAGATATAAGGCCGAGGGCCTAGATTTGATGCCACGAGATGGCTTGATATTGCGCTTGGGCCGTAAGGGGCCCCTCCCGGAGTCTGCACACCCCTAGTGAGCGCCGTCGACGTTAAATGGATCGGGCTGCACGCCGCAGCGATATATGGCTCGGGCTGCACGTCGCAGCGGTACCGATACTTTTGATGTGTTTACCTTATATCATTGTCTGCCATTATATGTTGTTTGTGCTACTTCTTGCAATATTTACCTGTAGCTCTGGCATTATCTGATAACCGAGTGTGGTGCCTGTGAGGCGGACTTCTGTGCTTATCTGCACTATTTGTTTTACATTCAATTGCATAATTGTTGAAAAAGTCATTTTCAAAAGAGGTTTTAAACTGAGCTAAGATATTTCTAAAGGATTTACAGCTTCACTGCTTTTCTCAAAGGGTTTTTCACTGCCCTTATATAGCATGATGATTTGTTTTACGTGATTTCTTACTGCTCAGCTGTTATTTACCTTTATTACTCACTGAGTTGGAGTACTCACTTTACTCCCTGCACCTCGCGTGCAGTTGCAGGTATTTATCCACCCGGTAGCGGGTATTGGCTGCGTGGAGGCAGAGATGTAGAGGTTTAGCGAGGTGACTGCCAGCGTTCACAGCACCACTGTCTTTTTATGTTATTCATTATTCCTGTTCAGTGTATTTCTAGACTTGTAAAGTGGAATTACATTCTTATAGATGCTCGTGACTTGTGACACCCCGATTAGGGTTGTGTTGGGTTGTAATTTTGTTAATTAATATTATTAAGTCATAATTTTGCTAATCATTTATGCTTAACTATTTTGAAAGAGACTAATTGGGTTAGTTGGCTGGCCTTGTCCTCACGAGAGGCGCCATCACGACCAGTGCGGGGTTTGGGTCGTGACACAAATGTTGTATATGATCCATCGACTTTTGAGATTTGACAAGCATATCATCTATGTAGACTTCCATAGTTTTTCCTAGGTGTTCCTGAAACATCTTGGTCACCAGCCTTTGATACGTGGCTCCAACGTTTTTGAGGCCAAAGGGCATTACTTTATTACAATAAGTTCCTCGGTCTGTCATAAATGAAGTTTTTTCTTCATCTAGGGGATCCATTTTGATTTGGTTGTACCCTAAATATGCATCTAAAAAGCTTGACAATTCATGTCCTGCAGTAGCATTAATCAGTTGATCTATATGTGGATGGAAAAGAATCTTTAGGACATGATTTATTAAGGTCGGTGTAATCTACACAAACTCGCCATTTGCCATTCTTTTTCGGTACTACTACAGTGTTGGCTAACCAATTAGGATACTTTACCTCGCGGATAGACCCAATTTTTAATAATTTTTGAACCTCATCTTAAATCACTTGGTTTTTAAAAGTCCCCTGCTTTCTCTTTTTCTGTTTAACAGGTGGATACGATGGGTCTTCATTTAACTTATGATTCATTACTTCTGGGGATATTCCTGACATATCAGAATGGGACCAGGCAAAACAATCTATGTTAGCTTTTAAAAATTCAATCAACTTACCTTTCAAGTCGTGGCTTAAGTTGGCCCCAATATAAACTTTCCTTTCAGGCCATTGTGCAAACAACTCTACAGCCTCTAATTCTTCAATTGTTGTTTTGATATTTTCATTTTCTTTTGGCTCTTTAATGGAATTGGTCCTTGAGTCCACATCTATCCGTCCTTGTTCAGTTGAGGTTTGTGCCGTGATATCCTAAACTGGACTCTGTAAGTGCTACTTTTCTTCGTTGTTCGTACTTGAATCTGCTACAGAATTGATGCTTCTGGAAGTTTTTTGATCCCCACAAATTTGACGTATTCCCCATGGTGATGGGAATTTCATAACTTGGTGTAAGGTAGATGGAACATCATCCATCTCGTGTATCCATGGTCTCCCAAGAATTATATTGTAAGCCATTTCCATCTCTACCACCTGAAACTTCGCTTCTTTTACCACTCCTTCTGCGAATGTTATACGTGTTACCTCTTCTTTTGTCACAACGCTCGAATTATCGAAGCCGGACAGGGTATGTGCCTTAGGTACCAGTCTATCTTCTGCTTGCATCTCATGTAGTACTCTTAGCAAAATAATGCATGGAACTACCTGGATCAATCAAAACTCGTTTTACATTAGTATCATGTACAAGTAGAGAAATTACCAGTGCACTGTTGTGGGGGGTTATCACGCCGTCCGTGTCTGCATCATCAAATGTAATACTTTCTTCCACCAGAACATGTCGAACCCGCTTCCCGTGTGTAACTGTAACTTTAGAAATTTTCTTGGCTGCTGTATATGTCACGCCGTTAATTTCTTCGCCTCCACTTATAACATTAACGGTCCTTTTCGGAGAAGGAGGTTTGGGCGGCTCCTGCCTGTTCTTCATGTATGCTTGCTTACCCTTTTCGCTAAATAGTTTGGTAAGAGACCCTTGCTTTAATAAATGGTCCACCTCACCTTGTAACAGTCTACAATCTTCTGTTTTATGACCATGGTCATTGTGAAACTCACACCAGTGATCAGGATTGCGCCTATTTGGATTTGATCACATTTTCTTTGGCCACCGTACCTTATCACCCATGCTTCTTAAAACGGCTACGAGCTCGGAAGTGCTGACACTAAAATTGTAACTGCTGAATCTTGCCTTCAAGTTTCTATCATCGTCTCGTGTCTCTCGCATGTTTCGATCGTTCCCAAACCTTGAAGATGAACCCGACTCTCTATTCCTCGATCTATGATCATACCTTGAATTGTCTTGCTTTGATCGTGAATCTTTTCCCGCTGGAACCATATATGGTTCGTATCTATTTTTGGCGGACCTTTTTTCGGTTTCTGCACATCTCGAACTTACCTTTTCCTCTTTATGAGACCGTGGGTTAATATCTTCTTCTATCCTTAGCTTCGTGCTGTATCTGTTGTAAACATCATTCCAAGTTGTTGCTGGGAATTCACAAAGACTTTCCTTGAGTCGCCTCGTGGCTTCTGAGCTTTTCTCATTCAAATTATTGGTAAAGGCTATAGCTGCCCCGTTGTCCGGTACTCGTGGTAACGTCATTCTTTCACGCTGGAATCTATCCACGAACTCTCTAAGCAATTCTGAGTTTCCTTGCTTGATTTTGAAAATATCTTCCATTTTTCTCGACTTTTTGAGCTCTTGAATGCGCTTTGATGAATGAATCTGCAAGCTCCGCAAAAGAATTTATAGAATTTTTGGGTAAGAGAGAATACCATGTCAATGCTCCCTTGGTGGGTGTTTCACCAAATTTCTTGACCAATACTAACTCGATTTCTTGTTTGGTTAAGCCATTGCCTTTCACGCTACTTGTGAATGCAGTCACGTGGTCTCGTGGATCAGTTGTTCCATTGTATTTTGGAATATCGGGCACTTTGAATTTCTTTGGAATTGGGAGGGGAGCAGCACTTGGCTTCCAAGGTTGTTGTGAATATTTGTCCATGTCTATTACTTTGATTACAGGTGGTACTCCAGGTATTTGCTCTATGCGATTGCTTTGTTCCTTGAGCTGCTTCTGCAGGGTTAGAACTAAATTTTGTAAATCACAATTAACTATGTTACCTGGTTCACCATCACGAGACTTGCTTGGAGTTCCACCAGTGCCTGAATGCACGAGCTCAAAACGTGGGTTTTCTAATGTATTCTGATTCGGAGTTGGTGTTGGTGTCGCAACTGGCAATTGGCTAGTAAAAGCACGGAGAGCATTACTGACTTGTTGAGCAATCAAATTTTTTAAGGCATCATCAAGTGCTTGTTCGTTTACAACTCCATCATTTTGAATCGCCTCGACTCCATTTTGATTTGCAACTCCATTGTTTGTGTCAGAGCCATCTGGAGTTCCTTCTCGTGATTGACGTTGTGAATCATGTGGTGAAGGAGGTGGAGACCTGTCATCTGCATTATTTTCTTGTTATTGAAGACCTTGTTGACTATTGTCGTTGATGTTCGACATAGTAGGTTGTTTGATGAGAGAATTGACTTAAGAAAGCAAAACGATTATCAGATTTCCAGTGACGGAACCAATTTGTTTAACCAAAAAAGATTTTGGCCAAAGCTTATTTTTAGAGGAACTCGGGTTACTGATAATCAAATATGAATAATGTATGTAAATAAAAGTCAAATAGAAAGCAAAGTAAATCAGTATATTCCAGTAGTATTTCGTGTCCTTACAGATGATCAGGTTGCCCCTTTTATAGCTATTTCTAGGTGAATCGTTTTGCCTTTGTCATAATAAGGCCATTATGGACAATTAAAGGTATTTAATGCTACGTTACAATGATAATCATTGTAATTCAATACAGATTCTCTAACGTTCTCAGTATTTAATGCCTATTAAATACTATATTCGATCCTACTTTTGCTGTCAGGTTCATTCTCTTATCTTGACTTTTGAACATAAAGAGGTGCGGGTACCGAGTCTCTTGAATCTCTGCTCGTGCATGTTGTATCTCGTGCCTCTTTAACTATTCTTTGCTGATCGCCATCATTTGACCAGTCTACGTGTCATGACATGTCATCTTTCATTAAATTCAATATATATAAACTTAATTTTTACCAATACAATGATGAACTGTATTAAATGCCCCAAACTAAAGCTACAAAAATTATGTGAAAGCTATGTGATTCCTTTTATTTGATGATGTAGTGATTGTTTAAAGCTTTTGTTGAATCCTTATGATTTCTTTGTTCTTGTATGGTTGTTCTTTCTAATGAGATGGTGTTTAGTTATACATACTAGTGCTATTCGATGGCACTAACGTCCCTTTTTCCGGGGGCGCTACGTCTTTAAATGGATGTAGGTGGTTCCATAGCAGGCAGTGTTAGTCGCAGCTAGTGACGCAACTCCCTTTCAGTTGACTTGGTGAGCCTCACTTCATTTCGGGGTCCTGTACCGTTGTTTATCATGTACTTTGTATTTTGAGGTATCGCCGGAGCCTTGTTGCCGGCATTTCCATATTACTCTTCAGTCGTATTTAGAGGCTCCGTAGACAGGTTCTGGGTGGTGTCGGGTATTGAAAATTTGAACTAGATATGTTGTTATTTGGCAGAATGTTTCCTTCGTATCTATTAATTGTAATAATTTGGTTAGTATGGTTGAACTGTTAATGAAAGACAAAGATAAAAATTGTCAATGTAATGCTCATAAAGTAGGATTTATGAAGTTCATCTCCTTGTTGTTCATAAATTAATTTTGGGTAGAATGAAACCTAATAGGCTTGCTCAGTCGGGCTTGCTCGGTTGAGCGCCGGTCGCGTCCCTGGGTTTTGGGGCGTGACAAGAACCATAGATAGAAACAAACTAGAAACATGATAAACTGAAGTAGTAAAAGAAACATATTGGTTTTGAGACTTGAATTGAAATCAGAACATACCAGTAGAGAGATGGTAAACACAAAGTAAGGAATAGGAAAGCACAATAATTAGCCTTGGCTTGCAGCCGGCTAACTCAGAATGATAGCAAGTAACCCAAGAGGGAGCAGAAAAGTTTCGAGTGTGAGAGAGCTTTTTTTCTTAACCAATGTGTTCTTCTGTGTTAATGAGAGAGTATGTATATATAGTAGTTCGAAACTAGGTAAAATAAGGCAAGAATCACAATAGTATAGCAATTATGGAACTCAGAACCAATTAGAGCAAAATCAGTACAAGTACTCCCTTAATTTAAGGGAATCAGTTCAAACGGTAAGAACAAGTAAAAAATAAGGAAAGAAATCAATGTACGACCAATAAAGAAAGATTTCAAATATAGTAAGTATAGGGTAAACAATTAGGGCTGAGTTCAGAAGAACTCTAATTAAGGAGATAGTCAGTAAGAATAAAGTACCAATGCAGACAAGCTAGGCGAATCAATCAAATTCAATAGAAAGGGTAGGAATCGAAGGTTTAAAGGAAGGTCTTCCAATCAAACCATGAAACAGGGGATCCAGAATCAATCAAAGAGAAAGTCATGAGTCAGTGTTTAGCATATAAATAGAGTTAGATAAGAATAACCAGACATATCAAGCAAAGAGGCAGGTCTTGAACAGTCAAGATGAGCACAAACACATAGAGCTAATGTAAGCTAGGCTAAGAAACTCAGTAGAAACATATTCGAGGCGAGATAGTCACAGAAACTCAAACGAGAACCGGCCAGTCACAAAATCAAACGAAGAAACCTAGAAGATTAGGTATTTCAACATAGACGAGTTAAAGATGTAGTAAAATCATAGAAATCAGTCAAAATACGCAACAAATAGAAGTTTAAACACAAAGAATCAGTTAAACAAGGTTTTAAAAGAAGTTTCGAAACCCTAATTATTAGAAGAAGGTGAATAACACTTGAAATCAACAATTCTTGTAAAGAGTTCCAAGGACAATGTAAAATATTGAAGAAACAAACTCAAATCGTCCTAGATCTGTACAGATCTAGGAGGTATAGAAAAGAAATTAGGGTTTCGAAAGAAATCCATATAGAGATGAAGAACCTGCTTAGAAAACCCAAGGATCGTTGCAAATACAGCGTGATTTTGTTTGAAATCACACCGGAGTAGCCAAGAACAGGCAAGTGACGAATCCTAGATGCAAGTTGGCATGGCCCTGGGCCCTTTAAGAACTTAGAGAAGGCAAGCATGGCATGAGAGAAGCCATTGGATGTTCAGGAGACGATGAGAGGTCACCGGAGATAACCGGAGATGGGAAGTCGGCGGTTGAAGACTAGGGTTAGGTTGATAGTGTTTTGAGAGAGGAGAGGATCTTAGGGCAGCGGATGCGGGGAAATGGTTAGGGTTGGGGGGTCGTTTGGAATAAAAAAGGCAAGACTGAACGAGGGACGTTGATCTTTTAGATCAACGGCCAGGATTCGACGGGTTTTGGGTCGGGTAGGTGCATTTTGGGCCTGGGTCGGGTTATTTACTCCGAAATTGGGCTGGGGTATTGGGTTTAATTGAGGCTAAAATTGAAATGCAATTTGGCTAGATTTTAAATAGCCATTTATCCCCATATAATTTATAATAAATAATAGATAATTTTTAAAAAATAATTTCGTGTACTAAAATGATTTAAACTAGATATTTAACATTCTAAAAAATATAGAAGATCAATTTTATGCATATAAATGTAATTATACATTAACGGGGCTACTATTGCAATTATATGCAATTTAGCTTTAAAAATGTAAAATGCAATTATAAAAATGCACTAAAAATATTTTAACAATATTTGGCATAAATATAGAAGTTAGAAGACTAAATTACCACAACAATGATTTGAGGGATAATTATTGAGGATTTTATGAGTAAAAGGGGAGGAAATAAATCAATTTAAAATCTTTAAAATTATAGAAAAATTACAAATACCTTGTGCATGCTTATATATGCATATATATGCTATTTTAAAAGTATTTATGCATATTAAAAATATATAGGGAAAATTGGGTATCAACAACAACAACACAATCTGCCCCGCATGGTCACAGACACCGAGTCGAATCATATCATACAAGAGCAAATAAACAAGTACACATGTATGTAACAAATGAATAACATATCTCATGCTCCTGGACTGGTATAAACAACATGCTAAAGTGTAGGCTTGTGCAACCTGTACTATCATAGCTCAAACCGGCAACTTCATTATAGAATAACATTTATCAGTTCATTCAGGGATTAAATCCCTATGTAGCCTCAAATATGGCTCAAATAGTTCACAATAGTATCAAAAATGTGAGAAGCATCATAGCTTAAGGTTTAACAGTCAATTCTAGGCTTATCACAGCTTGAGCACAACCCGAACATAAATAAATACACTCGGTATCAGCACATGGGTTTAATCCCACACATGTGCACACCTAATAGCGCGTTGCTATCACAATAGTTCAGGCAACAGTGCCTCAACCGAGTTTAGATAAGATACTTACCTCAAACAATCAAATCAAATCACTCTAATAACAAGTCCTTCCTGCGTGTATCAATCTCCGAAAAGCTCGAATCTAGCCAAAATAACGTAATACTATCAATAAAAGCTATTGAAATTGATTATAAATGATAAAGCTAAGGCCTTTAACAAAAATTAAAAAGTCAACCCAAAAAGTCAACCATGGGCCCACTCTTCGAAACCCGATAAAATTCACAAAATTCGAACACCCATTCACTTCCGAGTCCAACCATACCAAAATCATCCAATTCCGATATCAAATCGACCTTCAAACCTCCATTTTTCATTTTTCCAAAGTTTCCACAAAATCCCCCTTTTCTCAACTCTAATTCACTAATTAAATGCTAAAACAAAGATAGAATCATGGAATAATGATGAATCCGGTCAAAAACACTTACCCCGATCCAATATGTGAAAATCCCCTCCAAAATCGCCCAAGACCGATCTCTCTAACTAAAAATATGAAATACTACTCTAACCCTCGATTTGAAATTTTGAAGCTTCTACCCAATGATTACACATCACGATCATGGATAATTCCACGCGATCACGAAGAACAAAATCTTCAGTGTCCAAAAACCCTTCTACGTGAACGCACCCCCAAGGTCGCGAACGCGGTGACCAAACTTTCAAAACTACGCGATCGCGTACTCACACACGCGACCGCGAAGAAGAACGCGTCTGAATCCCAGACCTCTCCTACCTTCTTCACGAACGCGTTCATACACCCGCGTTCGCGTAACACAAAATCTCAGAAGCCAGCGATTGCTTTCACCATATTGCAAATGCATAGAAAAAATACCCAGCTACTAGAAAAGACTCTACACGATCGTCCCTCATTTCGCGATCACGAAAGAGGAAACCAGAAGCACAGATATCAGCAATCCAACAAAGTCCAAAATGAGTCCGAACTTGATCCGAAACATACCCGAGCCCCCTGGACCCCATCAAAACATAGCAACAGGTCCTAAAACACGATACGAACTTAGTCGAAGCCTCAAATCACAAAAAACAACATCAAAAACACGAACCACACCTTAATTCAAGCCTACTGAAACTAATGGATTTCCAATTTCTATAATCGATGCTAAAACCTATCAAACCAACTCCGATTGACCTCAAATTTTGCACACAAGTCATAAATGACACAATGGACCTATTCCAACTTCCGGAACCAAAATTCAAGCCTGGTATCAACAAAGTCAACTCTTGCTCAACTTCTCAAATTTCCAAACCTTCAACTTTCCAACTTTCGCCAATTCAAGCCAAAACGACCTACGGACCTGCAAATTAATATCCGAACATACTCCTAAGTGTAAAATCACCATACAAAGATACCAAACCCATCAAAACTCCATTCCGGAGTTGTTCACTCAAATATTTGGTCAACCCTTTCAACAAAGCTTCCAACCTTGGTACTAAGTGTCCCATTTCATTCTGAAACATCCCCGGAACCAAACCAACCACCCCGGACAATCACATAACCACAATTGAACGTAAAATAAGCAATAAATAGGAGAACGAGGCTACAATACTCAAAACAACCGGCTGGATCGTTACATTCTCCCCCTCTTAAACAAATGTTTATCCTCGAACGGGTCTAGAATCATACCCGGAGTCTCAAATAGGTGTGGATAGTTTCTCCGCATCTTTAATCCCAACATTCAAACTTGCCGATCCAAAATAGCCACCAGCTCCATATTATAAGTCAAATCCCCATCTAACTGAATCGTGCTGAAATCCAAAATATGAGACGGATCACCATAACACTTTCGGAGCATAGAAACCTAAAATACTGTGTGAACGCCCGATACACTAGGTGGCAATGCAAGCTTGTAGGCCACCTCTACAATCCTCTCAGGCACCTCAAAAGGACCAATATACCGAGCTCTAAACTTGCCCTACTTCCCGAACCTCATCACACCCTTCATGGGTGAAACTCTGAACAATACCTTCTCTCCCACCATATAGGCAACATCAAAAACCTTCCGATCGTCGTAACTCTTCTATCTAGATTGTGCCGTGCAAAGCCGATCCTTAATCAACTTGACCTTTTCCAGGGCATCCTGAACCAGATCTGTGCCCAACAACCTAGCCTCCCCCGGCTCAAACCACCCAAGTGGAGATCGACACCGCCTCCCATATAAGGCCTCATAAGGAGCCATCTGAATAATCGATTGATATATGTTATTGTAGGCAAACTCTGCAAGTGGTAGAAACTAATCCCAAGAACCCTCAAAATCCATAACACAAGCACGTAGAATATTCTCCAATATCTGAATGGTGCGCTCGGATTGTCCGTCCGTCTGGTGTGGAATGCTATACTTAATTCAACCGTGTGCCTAGCTCCCACTGCACGACACTCCAAAAATGCAGTATGAACTGCGTGCCCCGATCAAAAATAATAGACACCGGCACACCGTAAAGGCGAACAATCTCGCGGATATAGATCTCAGCGAACCGCTCCGAAGAATAGGTAGTCACAACCAGAATGAAACGTACAGATTTAGTCATCTAGTACACAATCACCCAAATAGCATCAAATTAATTCAAAGTTCGAGGGAGACCAACAACGAAGTCCATGGTGATATGCTCCCATTTCCGCTCAGGAATCTCAAAGCCTCTAAAACAAACCGACGGGCCTCTGGTGCTCGTACTTCACCTGCTGACACTTCAAGCACCGAGCCACATACTCCACTATATCTTTCTTCAATCTTCTCCTTAAATAGTACTGCCTCAAATCTTGATACATATTTGCGGCACCCAGATGTATAGAATACTGCGAACTGTGGGCCTTCTCAAGAATCAATTCACGTAACCAATCCATATTGGGCACACAAATCCGACCCTGCATCCGCAATACCCCATCGTCTCCAATAGAACCTTGTTGGTATCACCGGGATGTACCGTGTCCTTAAAGACAAGCAAATGGGCATCATCATACTGACGCTCTCTGATGCGCTCATATAAAGAAGACCGAGAAATCATGCAAGCTAGAACCCGACTAGGCTCCGAAACATCTAACCTCACGAACTGATTGGCTAAGGCCTGGACGTCTGATGCAAGCGGTCTCTCACCAACAGAAATATATGCAAGGCTACCCATACTCACCGCCTTTCTACTCAAGGCATCGACCACTACATTGGCCTTCTCAAGATGATACAAAATGGTAATATCGTAGTTTTTTAACAGCTCCAACCATCTCTGCTGCCTCAAATTTAGATCCTCTTGCTTGAACAAGTGCTGTAGACTCTGATAATCTATAAATACCTCACAAGACACGCCGCAGAGGTAATGCCTCCAAATCTTCAATGCATGAACAATGGCTACCAACTCTAAGTCATGAACGGAGTAGTTCTTCTCATGCGGATTCAACTGGCGTAAAGTATAAGCAATCACTCTACCCTCCTGCATCAAGACATACCTAATAATGATCTGAGAGGCATCACAATACACCGTATATGAACCCGATGCTGAAGGTAAAACTGGAATTGGAGCTATGATCAAGGCAGTCTTGAGCTTCTGAAAGCTTTCCTCATACTCATCAGACCACTTGAATGGGGGAACCCTTCTGGGTCGATCTAGTCAAAGGTGCAGCAATGTACAAGAAACCCTCCACGAAGCAGCGATAATATCTGGCTAAGTTAAGAAAACTCCGAATCTCAGTAGCTGAAGACAATCTGGGCCAACTCTGAACTGACTCAATCTTCATCTTCTTCGGATCTACCTTGATCCCCTCACTAGACACCACGCGTCCCAAGAATGCCATAGAATCGAGCCAGAACTCACACTTGGATAATTTAGCATAAAGCTTCTTATCCCTCAACGTTTGTAGTACAATCCTCGGATATTGTGCATGCTCCTTCTGGCTATGTGAGTACACCAAGATATCATCAATAATACCATGACAAACGAATCAAGATATGGCTAGAATACACTGTTCATCAGATGCATGAATATTGTTGGGGCATTACTGATCGCGGCCGTCTCAACACTACACAATGGTAGGAAGAGTGGGTAGCAATAACTAATCCCTGAATAGTGGATCGGGGTCGAATTTCCACAGGGAGCTAGTAAAGGATTTATAATATCGGTCTAGCCTAGAGTTGCGGTTGTGCTTCTAATTGCACTCCTAACATATTTGGGGGTTTTATATTTAAAACTACTATTGTAATCTAAGGATTAAAGCTAAATTATGCTAAGGAAATATTGCTAAGTTGTGCTTAATATAGGAAAAAGGCACTAGGGTTGTAACACTACCTAGGTGGCTAGCTAACGGGTATAAGCTACTAAGGGGAGATTGATAAATCCGGGTTTAGTGCTATTGCCGTTGCACAATTGCACTCATTCTCACACCTCTCGGTAGAGAGAACGATCTTGCCCAATTGACTCTCTCGAGACCAATTAGGTAGGCCAATTAGACCGGGAAACTAGGGCTCAAGTAGGGTAGTTACTCTTTCGAGGTTTAACCAGTTAATTGGGACTACCATTCTCATGGGTCCATCCCAATTCCTTGTTGGGTTAACTTTTAGGGTCATATGACTCTCTCTCTCAAGAAGAGTTAGACCCACTAAGCTTGAATTCATGTTTGCAACCACAAATTCTAGATTGAAACACAAAATCAACCCAAATAACAAATACCCAATCTCAATCTCACCCTAGAATGCAACACCCATTAACTACCCACACTAGGGTTGAGCCACAACCCTAGCTAATGGGTTTAGCTAGACATAATTAAAGAAGAAACAGTAGAAATAGATGATGAAATGAACATAATAATTGATTAATACTTAAAATATATGATATTCAAGAGTAAAAATGCCAAAATAGGCTACAAAACACTTCTCACGAGCGCAACTCTTGTTCAGTAGCTAAAACATGACCTAAAAATGTTAAAAAGATCTATTTATACCGAGCTAGAAAATCTGGACAAAAATGCCCCGGCGGGGTAGGCGCGGACCGCGCAAAAAGGGAGTGCGACCGCATTGGCTCTTGGACTCTTAATCTCTGTTCTCTGAAGTTGGGACCGCGGACCGCGCAGAAATGTAGCGCGGCCGCGTTTGAAGACGGGCGCAGACCGCGTATAAATGGAGCGCGACCGCGTGGCAGTACTTTGGCAAAAACACCATCTCTCTGAATCTCATCCACGCGGATCGCACTGATTTGTAGCGCGGTCGCGTGGAACTTTTCCTTGAATTTGCAAGCCTCTGAACCTCACAAGCGCGAACCGCGTAAAAAGGAGCGCGGTCCGCGCAAAAATGCCCTTGAATGAACCAGTCTCTAAATCTCCTAGAGCGGCCGCGTGGCAAAATAGTGCGGTCCGCGCTAGGTCTTCTTGTTCCCCACTTCAATTGGTCTTTGACACTTGGCAGGTTTCACTCCGTTTTGAGCCGATCTTTGACATTTGTCATCTTATCGCTCAAACCTGCAATCAAGCGCAACTTGTAAGCATTTTGGGACTATTTTGTGGCAATTTCATAACAAAAGCAATAGCAAGTAAGGGTATAATCATGTTAAAATCCTAACTTATCAACTGCATTGACTTGGCGCGGATTTTGTACTTGTTGCAATTGCGCCTTCGCCAACTGATTCATTGTTGTTGTAAGTTCGGCAATAGCTTGGCCATGGTCATTTAACTCCTTGTGCAAATGGATGATCATGGGGTCACCTTGGGGTACATTCGCTCGGCTTTGCCATGCCGAAGAGGTGTCGGCCATTTCATCAAGTACATCACATGCCTCTTGGTAAGAAAGTTTCATAAAGTTCCCACCGGCCAATTGGTTCACAATGCACAGATTCGTGGTGTTGATGCCCCTATAGAAAGTCTGCTGGATCATCGCCTCAGTCATGTCGTTGTTATGGCACTCCTTCACCATTGTTCTATATCGCTCCCAGATCTCGTGCAATGGTTTCGTTGGCGTTTTCTTGAAAGCTAGAATCTTGTTCCGAAGAGCTGCCATATGACTTGGAGAAAAGAACTTTGCAATAAATTTGTCCGCCAATTCATCCCATGTGGTGATAGAATGATTTGGTAACCTTTCTAACCAGTCCAATGCTTTACCCCGAAGAGAAAACGGGAAAAGCCTCAATCTCAACGCATCCTCTGACACGTTTGTTTGTTTGCTGCCCCAACAAGTATCTACGAACCCCTTCAAGTGCTTGTATGCATTTTGATCGGAGGCGCCCGTAAAATATCCCCTTTGCTCGAGCAGGGTCAACATGACATTTGTGATTTGAAAGTTCCCCGCTCGGATTCGGGAGGAACAATGGCACTCGCGTACCCTTGATTAGGAAGAACTCTTGGGACTGCTCTTGGCGGTGGCGGAGGAGGGTCTGGAATAGGATTGTTGTCATTTGCGTTGGCCGGACGGCCTCAAAGTGGAACTTGAGGTGGTATAACCTCTTCGGGCTCAAGATCCTCTACCTCCTCCCCCGCGTTCACGTTGCCAAGAGGGTCATTTGCAATGAGAGCCATAGTACCTGAATGATTGACACAAAAAGAATTAGTAAACAAGAATGAAAGAGAAGCAAAACACAAGACTAACTAAACCGATAGTCAACACCGTAAGCTCCTCGGCAACGGCGCCAAAAAGTTGATCGCGGCAGTCTCAACACTACACAATGGTAGGAAAAGTGGGTAGCAATAACTAATACCCGAATAGTGGATCGGGGTCGAATTTCCACAGGGAGCTAGTAAAGGAGTTATAATAACGGTCTAGCCTAGAGTTGCGGTTGTGCTTCTAATTGCACTCCTAACATTTTTGGGGGTTTTTATATTTAAAACTACTATCGTAATCTAAGGATTAAAGCTAAATTATGCTAAGGAAATATTGCTAAGTTGTGCTTAATATAGGAAAAAGGCACTAGGGTTGTAACACTACCTAAGTGGCTAGCTAATGGGTAGAAGCTACTAAGGGGAGACTGATAAATCCGGGTTTAGTGCTATAGCCATTGCACAATTGCACTCATTCTCACACCTCTCGGTAGAGAGAACGATTTTGCTCAATTGACTCTCTTGAGACCAATTAGGTAGGCCAATTAGACCGGGCAACTAGGGCTCATGTAGGGTAGTTACTCTTTCGAGGTTTAACCCGTTAATTGGGACTACCATTCTCATGGGTCCATCCCAATTCCTTGTTGGGTTAACTTTTAGAGTCATATGACTCTCTCTCTCTCAAGAAGAGTTAGACCCACTAAGCTTGAATTCATGTTTGCATCCACAAATTCTAGATTGAAACACAAAATCAACCCAAATAGCAAATACCCAATCTCAATCTCACCCTAGAATGCAACACCCGTTAACTACCCACACTAGGGTTGATCCACAACCCTAGCTAATGGGTTTAGCTAGACATAAATAAAGAAGAAACAGTAGAAATAGATGATGAAATGAACATAATAATTGATTAATACTTAAAATCTATGATATTCAAGAGTAAAAATGCCAAAATAGGCTACAAAACACTTCTCACGAGCGCAGCTCTTGTTCAGCAGCTAAAACATGACCTAAAAATGTTAAAAAGATCTATTTATATCGAGCTAGAAAATCTGGACATAAATGCCCCTGCGGGGTAGGCGCGGACCGCGCAAAAAGGGAGTGCGACCGCGTTGGCTCTTGGACTCTTGAACTCTGTTCTCTGAAGTTGGGACCGCGGACCGCGCAGAAATGTAGCGCGGCCGCGTTTGAAGACGGGCGCGGACCGCGTATAAATGGAGCGCGGCCGCGTGGCAGTACTTTGGCAAAAACACCATCTCTCTGTATCTCATCCACGCGGACCGTACTGATTTGTAGTGCGGCCGTGTGGAACTTTTCCTTGAATTTGCAAGCCTCTGAACCTCACAAGCACGGACCGCGTAAAGAGGAGCGCGGACCGTGCAGAAATGCCCTTGAATGAACCAGTCTCTGAATCTCCTAGCGCGGCCGCGTGGCAAAACAGTGCGGTCCGCGCTAGGTCTTCTTGTTCCCCACTTCAATTGGTCTTTGACACTTGGCAGGTTTCACTCCATTTTGAGCCGATCTTTGACATTTGTCATCTTGTTGCTCAAACCTGCAATCAAGCGCAACTTGTAAGCATTTTGGGACTATTTTGTGGCAATTTCATAACAAAAGCAATAGCAAGTAGGGGTATAATCATGTTAAAATCCTAACTTATCACCAACCTGAAGGGTTTGTGGTTCCGGGAAAAGAAAGAAGGTGTGTCGACTTGTTAAGTCCCTTTATGGACTAAAACAAGCACCCAAGCAATAGCATGCGAAATTTGACCAAACAATGTTGTCAAATGGCTTTAAGATTAATGAATGTGATAAATGTGTTTACATTTAGAACGTTCCAAATCATATAGTCATTGTTTGCTTATATGTTGATGATATGCTAATAATGAGCAAAGATATTGCCGATATTCAAGCTACTAAGTGTATACTTGCTAGTAAGTTTGATATGAAAGACTTAGGAGTTGCCGATGTAATTCTAGGAATTAAAATCCAGAGGACTCCTCAAGGTCTAGCTTTGGCTCAATCACATTACGTGAAAATGGTACTTGAAAAATTCAAACACTTGAAATTTAGAAGTGCAAGAACTCCAATTGACTTAAATCATCATCTTATAAAGAATAAAGGTGAAAGTACGTCTCAATTGGAGTATGCTCGTGTGTTGGGAAGCTTAATGTACATCATGAACTGTACACAACCTGATATAGCTTGTGCAATAAGTAAACTTAGTCGATTCACCAGTAATCCAAACAAACATCACTGGGTGGCAATGAAACGAGTTCTGGGATATTTGGAATATACCCAAGACCACGTTTTGCACTACAATAAATATCCTGTGGTTATCGAAGGATATAGTGATGCAAATTGGATAACCGGCTCAACAGAAA